>NW_026594377.1:1324649-1407347 GCF_907164565.1 Psammomys obesus | reverse complement strand
AGGAAGGAAGGAAGGAAGGAAGGAAGGAAGGAAGGAAGGAAGGAAGGAAGGAAGGAAGGCAGGCAACTGAGGCTTAAAAAATCCAGCAGAAGTCAGGTGTGGTGGTGCACACCTGTAATCCCAGCACAATGGGAGGCTGAGGCAAGTGGATTTCCGTGAGTTCGAGGCTGTCCTAGTCTACGAATCCAGGACAGCCAACGCTACACAGGGAAACCCTCTCTCAAAAAACCACAGAAAGAAAATTAAAAAAAAAAAAAAAAAACAAGAAAAAGAAAATCCAGCAGAAACACACTAGGAACCATTGTTGAGGCCACCATGGACTGGCTTTTTATTTCTACTGTAATCTTGAAATAATTCACCTTCTTTCGGTTCACAAAGATGCTATGATGATATCATGCTTTTTTGTTGTTGTTGTTGGTTGGGGTTTTTGTTTGTTTGTTTGATTTTCCTGAGACAGGGTTTCTCTCTGTAGCCTTGGCTGTCCTGGACTTATTTTGTAGCCCAGCCTGGCCCTGGTACTCACAGAGATTTGCCTGCTTCTGCCTCCCTGAGTGCTGGGACTACAGCCATGTGCACAGGACCTGGCTGCTACCATGCTTTTTAATACCCAGAGGTACTGCTGAACAATTTTCTCTCTGTCAAAGGCTAGCCTACCAGGATAGGAAGTAATGGAGAAAACTTAAGACAAACATGTTTGAGTCTTTAAAAAGGGAGGGTATGCTCCCTCCCAGTGTCTGCCCTCAACAAACGTAAGCAACATGACAGTTTGTCAGTGTAATGCATATTACAACACAGCTGTGTGAACTCTTTCTGGGGTCATTTCAGACAAGGGCACCACACACGACACAAGGAAAAGATCTGACACCAGCACAGCACAAGGAAGCAATTACTTTAATTAGGGTTACTTACAAGAACATGGAAACTTGTGGTTAGGTAATCCACTGAAGAAAATATTTCTCCCTCTACCAGCAACAATCACCTGCTTTTATATGCAGAGGATGAAGAGGCCCTGTGAGACCATCCTGTCTAAGTACCATTAACTGCCTAAAGATATTCAGGGATATAGCCTGGGCACGGTGGTGCACGCCTTTAATCTCAGCACTCAGGAGGCAGAGGCAGGTGGAACTCTGTGAGTCCAGCTTGGTTAGTGAGCACTATGTAGTAAGATTTCGTCTCAAAAAAACGAAACAAAAAGATATTCAGGAAGAGGCAGAGGTCTCATGTTCACTCCTTGTAGTGAATATTAACTGCCAGTAAATCATCAGGGAAGGGAGCAGGGCTCCATGCCCACACCTCCACACTGACACTAAAGGACTGAGATTTCAAAAAGATTGGCAATGGCATTCCAAAACATGCTATTCCTTCCTCCGGTGCATGCCACTCCCCTTTCTAGAATGTGCCAAGCATATGAGGGAGTGATAAATTTCATAAGTAACTACTGCCTACAGCAAAAAGAAGATTCTCTGTCCAAAAATGACTGAAACAATAATCTATAGGCATAAACTCTGAACTTGAGAGCCATCTCACAAAAATATATCCATGTAGCAAAACACTAGGGCCTGTCTAGTCCTGGGTTGTGAATGGCTCTTACACGTGTGAACTGAGCCCTGCAGAGTAAGCCTTAGATCCAACCAGGAAGCAGCTGGTCACTATCATTTAGTCAAGCTACTATAGTACTAGATCTTATTACATTTACCTACACACTGGAGATTAGGTGCATGCCACAGCATGAGTAGGGAGAGCAGAAGACAACTTGCAGGATTTGGTTCTCTTCCATCATGTAGGTTCAAGATCTAGTTGCCAGCCTGGTCAGCAAGCACCCTCAACAGCTGAGCCATCTCCCCAGCCCTAGTGGCACATCTTGCTTGACATTTTAGTAACATGCCAGGTCTAGATGCAGCGCTGCACAGTAGCCTGAACCTACAGGTCCTATGAATGCTGGCCAGCGAGGAGGAAGTTTCCAGCTCAGTCTCAGTTTGTTTTCTCCAGTCAGCAACCAAAGCATGTGCTGTCTTCAGGAAGCCTTTTATCTGTTTCTGGGGACACCTCATAAGCATTGGCAATAGCCTATACTCTTTGAGAGACTTCAGGGGCATCTGTGGCTAACACCTCGTGGAGAAGTGGTCCATCCTTGACTACTTTTTCACAAAATACGCAATCTTCTGAAAGTATCTTTCCCATGCACACTAGGCGCCTTCATTCAAGCTCTTCAGCTCATTTTTTGATGTTTAATGCTAGCCATAGGCTGTAAAGGATTTCCCTCATTCACCTTGTGTCATCTGTATTACCCAAGAATGTCACATGTGCCTGCCCTGTACACGTGTACCTCCTTTCTGGTTGTCAGCCACTCGGCTCACATGGATACTTTTCTGTATCTGTGGAACACTCATAGGCTAGCATTATGTCAGCATGAGGAGAAACCTTTGCACAAAGGGATCTCAGGATCACGGAAAACCCATAACCCACAATCCCAAACAAGTGCCAATCTGAATTTGGGAATCAGAGAGCTAAGGGGACAGCAAATAAAATATTAACAAAATCCAACAGCATTTGAAGACTGTTACTCGTACCAAGTGTTTTCTCAATGTTGACCTGAGAGCAAGCACAGCTGAGAGGGGATGCCGAAGCCTGGGTTTATTTCAAAGCACAGGAGAGCAGACGGGGTGGCCCATGCATACAACCGCAGTGTTTGAGAAAATGAGGCAGGAGGCTCAGCACTTCCAAGCTCATTCTCAGCTATACAGAGTGAGTTTAAGACCAGACAGGGCTACATAAAAACTTGCCATAAGAAAACAAAGAATAAATTAAAATCAATATTGGATACAGTGGTGTAGATGGGAGGTTTAGATCACCCTGGACCATCTAGTCATTCTTCATGAGCCATCCTGCACCCTCATTCTGAGTGTAGCCATGGGTCTAATTGTATAGCTTAACCTCCGACAGGCCTGGTGAGGAAGGAACTGACTCTTGTTCTCTAATTGGCACAGGGGGCCAAGGAGAAAGCTAGACATGCTCACCTGCTACAGCCCCATGGACTCTGGAGGTCTGACAGTCTCTGGACCCAAGCTGTAGCACACTGCTGCCTCTTCAGTGGATGCCCCTGGCTGCTGAGAGGTCCCTGGGCTGAACAAGCAATCTACACACAAGCATCCTTTCCTGTAGGAGAGTATACAACTTATTCTGGGAAAGCTCAGCCTTTTTCAGCTGCACTGCTTTATCATATCTTCCTTCACTGAGGTTTTCCTTAAGCTTTCCTGCCCTCCAGAGGCAGAGTATTTGCTGATCATAACAACTTCCTTTACTGGGTTACTATTCAGGCCTCCATTTACATGCTGTACCACTGATTTCCTACTCTTGTGTATTAAAAGCCAGCCTAAGGGGTAAGTTGTATCACCACTACTTCACACCCTCCCAATAAAGCATCCTCACTGTTCACGACTTTACATGGGCTTCAAGTCTTAGAATCCCAGAGGGATCCAGTTCAGAGGTCAATACGTTGGGCAGCGTCTGCACATCTTTTCCTCAATTCTTCCATTAGAAGGAAGTTCATGTTAGCAGACAGGTAAGCCTTACTGGCCACAGATGCAGCTGATGCCTACTTAATCCTTTCCATCTGTGCTACTTACAGGAACTGCAATATACTCTTAACACGACAGCTGTATGAGGCTGTATCCATACATTCATGTGGCAAACTTCATTTGTCACAGAAATGAGCCACTCCATACTCCACAGGAGTTGCACAGTACAGTGACTGGTACCTCAACAAGAAGGCACCGTCCCATGGCACACTGGAGAGGACAGCAGTTTCAGAACTAACTCTGCAGACACTCAGCCACAGAGAGCTTCCCTTCAGTGGCGCGTCTCATCACCCACAGCAGAGGCATGACAAGTGCTCCTCTCAAACTCGTCTTTGGTTCCATTGTGCCGCACATTCAGACGTCAAGTGCTGTGTGAACATTTTCTGTGAACAAATGTCTATTCACCCTAGATAGGGCACCAAGGCTAGAAGCAAAGAAATGATTCCACCGAAGTGCCGCCTGGGGAACCAATGACTTTAATTGAGCTAATTGAACACAGCCAACTTACAAGTAGCTACACTACTGACAAAAATGTCTGTCCATCTCCTGGCATCCAGAAACTCACCATATTCTTTCTATGTATAAGGCTCTGTCTCACCATCAATCGTTGTACGTCTCTGAAAGGAGCCATGAGCGTGAAGGTGTCAGCTTTGTCTCCACCCACAGGCATTGTTTCCAAAAGGAGTTCATTCATGGACTCTGTGGGAGCGATGACATCTAAACATCATGGGGATTTTTTCCCTCCAGTAAGATGTCTTTTATGTTATCAAAAGGACCTTGCAGCTCCTGAAGGCTTCAGCACACTATTGACATTCACAGCATTTTGTATCTTAAGTTTTTCATGTGTTTGAAGCAAATATGAATAAAAGAATGACCATACTGTTTCCATTCATAAGGCATTTCCCCAGCATGGTTAATCTGTTTCTGGGAAAGCAAGAGTGGCCAGTACAGGACTTACCACATAATTGTAGAAATTGTGCCCAGCATGAATTCCTTCATTCCTCTGAAGTCTAAATCATATCATTTATGTGAATAAGGCTTTATCACATGACATCTTCGGTTCTTACATGTGTTTTAAGTGGATAAGGATAAACACTTAAACACACTGTTTATATTCATGGTGTGTTCATATTCATTTTTCACCAGTATGAGGTGTCTGATGTATTTGGAGGAAACAGAGATAAAGGAATTAGATACTGCTGACATTCATAGGGGGTTTCCACAGCATGAATAGATTTATGTCTCTGAAAGGAACTATGACGGCTGAAGGCTTTCCCACATTGTTTGCATTCATAAGGTTTTTCTCCTGTGTGTGTTCTTTCATGTAATCGAAGGTAACTGTAACGTATAAAGGCTTTATCACACTGTTTACATTCATAGGGTCTCTCTCCACTATGAATTCTTCCATGCAATCGAAGGGAAGAGTGATGTCTAAAGGCTTTACCACATTCCTTACATTTATATGGTTTCTCTCCAGTGTGAGTAATTTCATGTAACCGAAGGGAAGTGTGACGAGTAAAGGCTTTCCCACACTGTTGACATTCATAAGGCTTCTCTCCTGTATGAGTTCTTTCATGCAATCGAAGGGAAGAGTGATGTCTAAAAGCTGTACCGCACTGTTTACACTCATAAGGCTTTTCACCAGTGTGAGTTCTTTCGTGCATTTGGAGTAAAGAGGGATAGAGAAATGACTTACCGCACTCTTTACATTTGTATGGTCTGTCACTCGTGTGAGTTCTTTCATGCATCTGAAGTAAAGAGGGGTAAATGAAGAGCCTACTACATTGTTTACATTCATAGAATGTTTCTCCACCGTGAATAATTTTATGCCTGTGATAGGAAGTTTGACATCGGAAGGCTTTCCCGCACTGTTTACACTCATAGGGTTTCTCTCCAGTATGAGTCCTCTCATGTAACCGAAGGTAACTGTGGCATGTGAAGGCCTTCCCACACTGCTGACACTCATAGGGCTTTTCTCCAGTGTGAATTCTTTCATGTAACTGAAGGGCACTGTGGCATCTAAAGGCCTTACCGCACTGGTTACATTTATAGGGTCTTTCTCCTGTGTGAATTCTCTCGTGTCTTTGAAGTGAAGTAGAAGAACTCAAAGCTTTGCCACACTGGTTACATTTATAGGGTCTTTCTCCTGTGTGAATTCTCTCGTGCCTTTGAAGGGAACTGGAAGAACTCAGAACTTTACCACACTGGTTACACTCATAACATTTTCTTACAGTGTGAGTTCCTCCATGTGTGTAAAGTGAGCTATAATAAACAGAAGCCTTTCCACAGTCCTTGTAGTCATAGAAGTTTTGTCCACTGTGAGTTTGGTGATATGCTCCAAAGGTACTCGGAAGACCAAAGGATTTTAAACATACCTCACATTCACAAGGTCCATTCACAGTGTGAGCACCCAGGAGTCCCTGACTACTTGCGAGAGAACTGGAATCGTACAGCTTGTTCCTACGTTCCTCTTGCTCAAACGGTGTATATTCAGAGTGAGGAATGATATGCCTATTAAAGGAAGAATGACACGTGAAAGCCTTTTCACAAGCATGATATTCACAGAGCTAAACTTCGGTAGAAAACGTACTGCTCGTACTGAGGTTTGGCATAAGGGTTAAGGCTTTTGTTACCCTACCCACCCTCTCTCTGACTACCCTCACCCTGACACCACATTCTCATGGTTTCCAATATGCAATTTCTGTTAAAAAAAATTACAAATAGCCAGGCTTGCTGGTACATGTCTTTAATCCCAGTACTCAAGAGGCAGAAGCAGGCTGATGTCTGTAAACTAGAGGCCAGCCTGGTCTACGTAGTGAGTTCCAGGCCAGCCAGAGCTACATGGTGAGACTCTGTCTCAAAAACAAAAGGCAACCAAGATAGTGCCTACTGATTGGTCAGACACTGTTCTCAAAATTAGGCAAAGTGTTTACTTTCTGCCATATCTGAATGGTGTGAAACTAAATAGATTGATGGTTCTCTAAAATGCCTCCCACAAAGCAATACTCTAACAGTGACGCACACTGATACCGGGTCCAAGTGGAATGTGTTGCAAACACTGGGTACATACACTGAGTTCTTACACTGAGTACATAGTTTTGGTAAGACATTTCTAACAATGAATAAACTCAAGTTGTAATTTCTTTTGCACACTGTTAAATTTATATGGCACATTAAAATTCCTACAAGAGATATTTACTTACACTTATACATGCAAATTACCTTTGATTTCTTCCAAAAGTTTTGCAGTCATCTTCAACATTCTGTTCTTCCCATATATATCCTAAAAAGCAGCCCCAAAATGTATGATAAATTATTAGAAATTAATGAAAACAAAGCTGGATGTGGTGGTAAACGCTTTCTAAACCCAGCACTCAGAAGGCAGAGACAGGCGGTCTCTGTGAGTTCAAGGCCAGCCTCATCTACATAGTGAGACCCTATCTGAGGAAAAAAAAAAAAAAGGTCAAGAATTTCTGAAAACCAGGAGCTAAAGATATAAGGCTCAGCGGGTAAGAGCACTTACTGCTCTTGCAGAGACACAGCTTTGGTTCCCGTCACCCACACTGGGCAGTTGACATCCATCTGAACCTCCAGCTCCAGAGGAATCTAAAGCCTCTGCCCTCCATGGGCACCTGTACTCACACACATGCACATACTACATACCACACACATACATGCACACAATTTAAAAAAAAATTTTTTTTTTAAGTAGAAGAAAAAGGGCTGGAGCTATGGCTCAAGGGTTAAGAGTGCTTACTGCTCTTGTAGAGGAACTAGGTTTGGTTCCCAAAACCCACATAGCAGATAAAAGCCACCTCTAACTCCAGCTGCAGATAATCTGGTGACCTATTCTGACTCCCAAGGGCTCCTACACGCCTATGGTGCACATATTCAAAAACAGGCACACACATAAAAATATTAAAGTTGTTGAAAAAAATAACAAAAGTTTCTAGTTTTAATATACATTGTGATCATGTTGTTTTTCTTAAAACATAAACTCTGCAAAAGCAGATTTTCTGTGTGTGTGTGTGTGTGCGCGCGCGTGTGCGCGCGTGCCACAGAGCACACACACAGGTAAGAGGACAACTGTGGAGCCTCCACCGTGTGGTTCCCCCAGGCTTGCAAAGTGAGTGCCTTTGACTTCTCACCAGCCACTACTGTGTCACTTATTCAGGAAATTCTTCCTCTTCCACACTCAAATCACAGAAGACCATTCCTAACAGGAAAACTAATTCAACCAAAGGTAAGAAACGATACCCTTACCTACTGCAGCGAGGTTCCTGCAGGTCTCCTGCATCACGTCTCTGTACAGGCTCTTCTGGGAAGGATCCAGCAAAGCCCACTCCTCCAGGCTGAAGTGCACAGCCACATCCTCGAAGCTCACCAAATCCTAAAACATCCCATACACGTGTATGAAAGAACGGATGGGACTGCAACTGTATGCTCAGATGCTAACATATTCCTGTAGTTCTGCAGTCTCCACACATATTTCATGACAGAGACGTCCTAATGCATACAATGAACAACTCTGAACAGAAACAGCAAAGTAAAAACACCGGCATTGAGTGGCCTGAGGAGGAGCTGCAGCTCCACCCAATTCTCATTCATGTCACAGAAAGGCCAGCCACCTGTACACAGAACAGAGCTCTCTGTCTTTAGACATCTATGTGCACAGAGTTTACGCTTTGCCGGGTGGAGAGAACAAGGGAACAGGGAGAGCTCATGAGTAAGTCATGAGCTCATGAGAGTAAGTCACTCAGCATAATGAATCACGGCTTCATTGGTCACAAACGAAGATAAACCTAGAGGATCAGACATACTCTCAAAAGATAATGAACAATGCATATAATGAGTTTTCCTGGTAAGCACTATTTCACACATGCTGTCACCACTTCCATGGGGAAATGAGCCCACCCTGTTGTCCTAACAGAAAAGGAAATCATTAAGATTCCAGAGCACAACTTACTTTGGTCCAAATGTTAGAGTAGAAAAGCTCCTGGTCATGAGAAGAGTATCTCAGCCCTAAGTAGAGACCTAGGGTTCCAGCTTGGCTGATTAAATCACTTTGGCTAAGGGACCATCCTAGGAAAGCAGGCTCACCATAACCATGCTAAAGAGATTGCTTCAATGAGACGCTGTTCTTTCCCTTCCCAGAATCCCTGACCCGAGTGCAGTCATGGAGGGTGCTAAGTCTGCCTACTTCTCTGAATTATTCAGAACGCCATTTTTTCTCCTTTTATCTCTTTTCTAAGCATACTTGGGCTCTCACTGCCTCCCCGCAACATGTTGTGTTCTCTTAACTCCTTCTCTAAAGCTTCCCTCCCCCCCCCAATGCAGTTTGTTGACCATGCATCCGAACTCACGCCAGCTTCAATGGCATGGCTGCCTCCCTTTCCCTCCAAGCAGCTTGCCTGCCCTGCAGTTCCTCTTTTAGACACTGATTCAACTGTCCTTGTGCTGCTGTGAGTGCATTCTGAAATTATTTTATTAATGAGACAAAGAACCCCAAAGGGGGCTCCAATTTTCCCTGTAACACAAATTTAATCAAGTAATACAAATACTACATGATCACTATTTAAAGACTTCAATCAGCATGATGTTGGGACACCTTTAATACCAGAGCTCAAGAGGCAGAGGTTGGTAGATCTCCATGAGCGGGAGGGCAACCTAAGACTAGACGCTCCAAGACAGCCAGGAATACAGAGTGAGACCCTGCCTCAAAACAAACCAATAAATAAATCTCAAGGTAACGTTAAAAAATAATTTAATTACACGCTTCTACAACAACCAAAGAAGAAATCATTCTCAACCTAAAAGGGAGCTCAGCCACGCGCAGCCAACTCACTTTACCAACTGAGCCTAGTAAGTGTCCAAGGGCAAGGGCATTAAGAAGTTCACCATTCCAGTAATGGTGCACGCTGTAATCCCAGCACTCAGGGAGGCAGAAGCAGGTGAATCTCTGAGTTTGAGGCCAGCCTGGTCTACAGAGTAAGTCTGGGACAGCCAAGGCTACACAAAGAAACCCTATCTCAAAAAAAAAAAAAAAAAAAAAAGAACCCATTCCAAATACAGTGGCCACTACTGTCATAAGAAACATTTCTAAAACAAATGTCTTAGATGCAGATGGTGTCCCACATCTACTCAAGCTGTACTACTGCATGAGCGGTGCCATTCAAAGCAAGGTAGTCATGAATTGATCATGATTTAGACCCATGATTTAGACCTACGACCACAAAAAAAAAAAAAAAAAAAAAAAAAAAGTAAAGAGATGGCTCCATAAGGACAGATGAAAAAAAATATCTGGAAAAAAATAGTAAAAGTTATGCTTTATGTAGAAAAAAAAAATCAACTCCTACATGGGGCACAGTAGCACCAGCCTTGGATCTCAGTACTCAGCAGGAAAAGACAAGTGGATCTCTGAGTGTTAGGCCAGCCAAGTGCAACAGTGAGTTCTAGGCCAATCACAGCTACAAAGTAAGACCTTTTCTCAAAACAAAGTAGGGGGGATGACGTTCACTTATTTGGGGAGAAGGTGTGACAAGTTCAGAGGTCAACTTGTAGGAGTGGGTTCTCTCCTTCCACTACGTGCCTGAGGAATGAACACAGGACGTTAGACTTAGCAGCAGGAGGCATCTACTCCCTGAGCCACCTCATTAGCTCTAAACAAAATATTTGAATTTTTTTTGGTAATATTTGAATTTTAATTGAGTAACGCTGCAGCATGACAGAATTAAGAGAAAGATGGCCTGTCCTTTTTTTGTTTTGTTTTTTCCTCATGTTTTTTAAAGATTTATTTATTTATACATTATTCAGCCTACATGTGTGCCTAAATGCCAGAAGAGGACACCAGATCTTATTAGATCTGGTGGTTGGCAGCCACCATGTGGTTCCTGGGAATTGAACTCAGGACCTCTGAAAGAACAGCCAGTGTTCTGAGACATCTCTCCAGCCCACCGGCCTTTTTGGGGTGGCGGGGAACCACCTCACGGGAAGATACATAAGGATCACTGATATCAGAAATCCAAGCCAGAGCCTGTCAAGCAGTGAGTGAGCTGTTCATCTTGGGCGAAGGAAGGCTGGCAGAAGTGGGGTACCACCAACATTCACTTTTTCCTGACTCCCACAAATCTCATAGGCTTCTCTGTGAGTTTATGTTTCTAGATTGATGAGGAATAATAGCTGTGTAGCAAATGTCAGTCTTCTGAACAGCGGGTGTCTCACCTAAGGCAAATTTTAAAACACATTCTCTCTTAGGAACTGAGTCCTCAAAAGCACACAGGTATATAATGTATCAAGGCATGTCAAACAGACACTTTCAGGAAATATCTGAGAAGACCCTTATCTTGAGTGCTGACTTCTCCCTAGGCTGCGTTCAGCAGAACATAAAGTGATCAGAAGAGTGAAGGTTGGCTGTGCTACAGAAGGCTCCTAACTCAGCCATCCATGAATCCCTTTGCAGCTAGCATTTTTCAGTGTTATTTTTCAGCTCTTAACATTCAAAGAAATCTGTGAAAAACAGTAACAAAATACAAGTTGCACTCTGAAGGCAGATTGCCAACACACAGGTGATAGAAGCTTGGTAACAAATAGTTTGTTAACACTAAACAAATGGTAAACTGAGCCCTCAACAAAGCCTGAAGAAGACAGAAACTGACTCTCAGTGATGCTCATTCCAACAGTCAAATGATCTGTTTTCTTTTTGAGACAAGGTCTTACTGTGTAGCAATAGCTGGCCTCAATCCCAGTGTCTACCTGCTTCTGCCTCCCCAATGCTGAGATTAAAGGTGGATGTTCACTTTTAACATTATGAAATATAAAGAATGCAGAGAAAGATAAATACGTGGCTCAAAAATGGAGGGCAAATGACTTGAAATCAATGTCTAGGAGAACCTTCATTACTGCACAATCTAAATAGCCTTGCAAAAAACCACCACCAGCTGGTCAAACACATGAGCCTATGGGGTGGGAGGTACATAAAGGACAAATGTTGCAATCCCACAGCCAAAAATTTAGTAAATTAGAGGAAATGAAATTTTTTTTAGAAATGAAAAATATACCAAGAGATACACAAACTCTTAAAACAATAAACAAGTGCTAGGCACTTTAATCCCAACACTCAGAAGGGGAGGCAGGTGGATAGCTGAGTTTATGGATAACCTGAGCTACACAGTGAGATACTGTCTTAAAATAAACTAATTAATAAATAAAGCAGACATTCCTAACTTAAACTATAACACCTATATTATCTTACACAAAGCTGAAAAACACACAAACAAAAATCAATTACTGACAGATGCAAACAAATTCTCAAAACCATTAAAAAACGAAAAATGAAACTATTTCTAAACTAACACACAAACTAGGCATGGCGGCATACAGCTGCAATCTCAGAAACAGATTCAGGAATCTGAGGCAGTATTAATGCCATGACCTCCAGACTAGAATGCAGTAGAAAACAACAACCTGTGTCAATGTTTAAAACTGAAGCTGTGAGGGCTGGAGAGGGGGCTCAGCAGCTCAGAGCATGAATGTTCTTAAAGAGCAGCTGAGCTGATTCTCAGCACCCACCTCAGGAAGCTCACAACAACCCGTAGCTGTAGCCCAGGAATTCTGACACCCTCTGACCTCCTTAGACACATACCTACACATAAACAAGAACAAGAAATTTTTAATTGAAGCTGAGTAAACTTCAAGCTTGAATGTACAAAAGCCTGGATTTGATCTCTAGCACCCTAAAGGAAAAAATGCTAAATTTAATGTAATATAATATAAATATTATGTAATATATATGTAAAAGAATGTAAAATAATATAAAAATCAACAAAAGTAAGAAAAATATGATTATGCCAATAATTGGAAAAATACATGATGAGAGGAGATGGAGAATGGCTAAGAAGAGCATTTGCTGGTCTTGCAGCACCCAGTTTGAGTCCCAAAACCCACATGGCATAGAACCAAAAGTAACTCTGGTTTCATGGGAACCAGCACACCCTTCTGGTCTCCATAGGCACCAGGTACACACTGCAGGGAAAACACTCATACACATACACATGAAATAAAAAATACTTTTTGAGACAGTCCTGGCTGTCCTGGACTCGCTTTGTAGAGCACACTGGCCTCAAACTCACAGAGATCTATCTGCCTCTGCCTCCCAAGTGCTGGGATTTTGCTCAGCAAAATAATTTTTATTTATTTATTTATTAGCTATACAGCATTCTGCCTGCATGTGTGCCAGAACAGGGCACCAGATCTCACTATAGATGGTTATGAGACACCGTGTGGTTGCTGAGAATTGAACTCAGGACTTTTGAACGAACAACCAGTGTCCTTAACCTCTGATCCATCTCTTCAAAAAATAATTAAAAAAAAAAAAAAAAAAGAAATTGGCCTTTTTAAAAATGCTTGTGATGAGGGCCTGAAATGCTGAAGCACGTATGCTTTTAATTAGGACTCCAGAGACAGAAACAGGCAGATCTCTGTGAGTTTAAGGTCTGCCTGGTCTGCAAAGAGAGTTCCAGGACAAGCAGAGCTACATAAGGGGAAAACTTGTCTCAAAAAAGAGGTGGAGGATTGGATGAGCCAAGCATGGTGGCAGACAGCTTTAATCCTAAAACTAGGGAGGGAGAGCCACGCACAGCTCTATGAGTTTGAGGTTAGCCTCATCAACATAGCAAGAGCCCGGCCACCCAAAGGTAGACTTTGTCTCAAAGGAAAAAACAAAACAAAAACAGGACATTAAAGGAGGCGGGGTATACTTATATAATGTGCCATATATAATGTGTGTGTGTATCACACCTTTTTTGACAAAAAAGCAAAAGAAATTCGACGAAAGGGAAAATGGTAAATGTTACTGCAGAACCGATGTGCCTATACACAAAGAAATTAATCGGACAGACTTTTAAATTTTCACAATATTGGGGCTGGAGGGATGGCTTGGTGGCTGGGAGCACTAGCTGTACTTCCAGAGGGGCTGGATTCAATTCCCAGAACCCACATAACAGCTCACAACAGTTCCAGGGGATCCGACACCCTCACAAAGAAGTACATGCAGGCAATACACCAATTTACATAAAATAAAAATAATTTTCTTATTTTTCTTTAAAATGTCACAGTATTAACTCAAGTTGAGTGTTTGACCTAAATGTTAAAGGAAAAATGCAGAACTTCTAGAAGTTAACAGAAAAACTAGACGACCTAGAGTTTACAACCTCCTGATGAGATACCCAAAGCAGGGCCAGGTAACACGGCCGCTCCAGACAGTGCAGCGACGCTTTCCAGGGCAGGGCGGGGCCTCCGCGGCGCTGCTCGGGCTCTGCGCAGGCGCGGGCGTGGACCCCGGCCGGGCGCCGCACAGCACCGGACGCCGCGGCTGGCCCCGCCCCAGCCCCGGGGAGGATGCACCACAGCCCGCGGGGATAGCCGTCCTCGCTCACCATGGCGCGGCTTCCGGACTCAGCCGCGGGCTCCTCACAGGTCCCGGCAGCGGCGCTCCCAGCGCAGCTCACCGCGCCTCCCTCTGCCGCGGAGCCGAGCCCACAGTATGGCGGCCGAGAAGAACCCGCCCCTCACCGCCCATCGGCTCTTCTGATTGGGTGACTCACTCTCAGACATTGATTGGCTAGCAAATCATGAGTGACAGCGGCCAGGGGCGAGGTGTGGCACTCAAATAACAGCCATAGCCCCGCCTTCCTAAGCCAGTCTCCGACTCCAGGCCTGACCCCAGCTCCGGGGGATTTGCACGTAAGCGAAATTGCTCCTCCGTGGTGGAGCCGTACCCAGCAGTAGCCATGGTTACATAAAACAGATGAGGTGGCTGGCTCGTAATGATGACTCAGTGCTTAAGAGGGTGTTGCTCTTATAAAGCACCCTCCTTTAATTACCAGCACCCACCTCAGGTGGCTCACAACTACCTGTAACTCCAGTTGCAGAGCATGCAATGTCCTCTTTGGGCCTCAGAGACTACCTCCTTCAAATGCACAAACCTCCAGACACATGCACTTAAAACCTTAAAAGTGGCTTAGCAGCACTTGTTCCTTTTGCAGAGAACGGGTTCATTCAAGGCCCAGCATCTACATGGCCATTCACAACCTTCGGTAACTAGTCTTGGGATCCAGGCGTCCACTGATCTCCACAGGTACCCACATGGTGCACACACATACATGCAGGCAAAACACTGATCTGCATAAAAGAACAAGTCTAAACATAAAATAAAATTATGGTGCCTTAGTATTCTCTCACTCAGAGAGGCCCACTGCCCCCCTTAGTAATGTATCTAAAGCTTGTACTTCCTCTTTGCTCTTAATGAAACTTTCTGGGGGTTGGAAAGATGGCCAACCCATCTTTCCAACGGTTTAGGGCACTGATTGCTCTTTCAGAGGACCTGGGTTCAAAACCCAGCACCCACATGGTAGCTCACAACTGTAACTCCAAGATCTGATGTTCTCATATAGACATATGTGCAGGCAAAATACCAGTGTACACAAAATAAAGCTAAATAAATTTTTTAAAAAAACTTTTTGATAGTTTAAAAAAACTAAAATCTCTGGCAGTGGTGTGCACATCTTTAATCCCAAACAAGCCAGACATTTCAATTAAAAAAAAAAAAAAAAAAAGTATGTTGAACGTATGGGCCAAAGAAATGACTTAATAGGTTTAGCCTGAACATGGTAAAAGGAGAGAACCAACTCCGGGAAGTTGTCCTATAACTGCCAGCAGTATGTCCCGTGTGTGTGCGTGTGTGTGTGTGCGCGCGCGCGCGCGCGCTCGAGCACGAGTGCACACACGTACATGTCACTAAATCATTAAAACTTATTTTATTTTGGGTTTTGGCTTCTTGGTACAGGGTTTCTATGTATGCCCTGGCTGTCCTGGAACTCAGTGTCACTCTGTAGACCAGGCTGGCCTTGAGTTCAGGAGATCCTCCTCACGTGCCTCCCCAGTGCTGGGATTAAAGGCGTGCACCCTGTTTTACTAAAAAAATAAAAAGTTCTGGCAGTGAAACTATAAAAAAAAGAAAACCCCAGGCAAAGCTAATGGAGTAAATGAACAGGAGAGTGGGTACCGTTCAATGGTGTTTGACTAATCTTGTTTGTCACCCTGATAGGTGCTAGAATGACAACAGAAACAGTCCTCTGGCATGTACATAAGGGAATTTCTTAATAGGGAAGGTGACATAGGAAGCCCATCCTAAATATGGGCAGCATCTTTACCTGGGCCACAGTCATGGACTGACGAAAAAGGGGGCAGGCTGAGAAGACTAGAGAGCTGGTCAGCATTTTCTGCTCTTATAGGGGACTCAGGTTTGGTTCACATCTGATGGCTCTCAACTTTGTGTAAATCCAGCTCTTGAGGATGCAATTCCTGCTTCTGGACTTCTTAATCACCCACACATTGAGAGACCAAAGAATTAAAAATTAGTTTTTTGGGTTATTGAAATAAAGTTAAAGCAAAAGCCTGAACAAAGGCCAGGCAGGTGGAGACATGGCCAGCCACCAGCAGGGAGGAACCAGCCTTACTGCATTCTTTTCCTGCCCACTAGAGATACAGTTGCTAGGAAACCAGCCCAGATAGCCCCCTCCCCCAGGACGGCCAAACAAGGAAAGACAGACAGTTAATGGTTTGGGGGCCTTCCTACATCCAATCAGTTTAAAACGCAACATCCCCTTTTGTGTTTCAACCAACAGATGCTTGCCAGGCAGGAATTCCCCTGCTTTGAGCACTCTAGGAGGGACTGGGACCTTTAACCCACCCACCTACCTTGAGCTCCCCAGGCTCTATTATCAATCAATCGCTGTGTCAGTGAGGGTGTGAGCCCAAGCTCTAGTTTGTAATAAAAAGATCCTCATGTGTTTTACAGTGGACTCGACTCCTGGCGGTCTTTTGGGGTCTCGTGAATCAAGCATAACACATGCTGATTCACTCATACATGTAAATAAAAATAAACATTTTAAATTATTATTATATCTTTTCTCCTGCCATGATGGCTACAACTTCTCTTAAAGATCTCAAATATTTCTGAAATATAACTACTCCTAAAACAAGGTTTAATATAATAAACAGAATATAACTAAGAACTGAAATTAAAAGCCATTGTTAGGGCCAGCTAACCATCCATGAAAACCATCTCTCCATAACCTTTTCTTACTATGTATTCTAGAGAGGCTTTCACTCTGTACCCATGGCTAGCCTCGAACTCACAGAGAACCACTGGTCTCCGTCTCTTTTGGAAATCTTGAAGTACTTTTATATGACAAAAGTGACTTCATTCTTGTTGTCTTTCTTTTTGTCCCCCACCCCCCACCCCAAGACACAGTCTCTCTGTAGCCTTGGCTATCCTGGACTCCTTTTGTAGACCAGGCTGGCCTCAGACTCACAGTGATCCCTGAGTGCTGGAGTTAAAGGCATGCACCATCACACCTGGCTTTGTTGTCTTTCAAGCCCAGGCTGTCCTCAATTTCATGATCCTCCTGCTGCAGTCACCCAAGTGATGGGATTACAGGTGTATACTACCATATCCTGTGTGGTTTTTGTTTGTTTGTTTGTTTGTTTGGTTGGTTGGTTGGTTTGATTTGGTTTTGGCTTTGTTTGTTTTATTGTTTGGGGTGTTTTGTTTGTTTTGGATTTTTGTTTTTTTGGTGTTTTGTTTGCTTTTTGGTCAGGGTTTCATCATGTAAATATAGCTGTTCTGAAACTCACTGTATAGACCAGGCTGACCTCAAACTCACAGAGATCCACCTGCCTCTGCCTCCTGAGTGCTGAGATGAAAGGTGTGCACCACTATACTGACCCAGCCCACAGGTCAGTCGAACAAGACCCTAAGAGAGGGGGTAAGAAGGGGGTGGGACAAGAGACAAGAGAAATGAAGACCAAGACAGTTTCTCTAATCAAGGTCTTCGTTTATTTTTTCTACGTCGTTTATATAGGCAGGGCAAAAGGAATGTAATTGCCTTTGGCAGGGTTACTAAGTGACTAGAAATCACAGGATGACTCACCAGAGGGGTCACAAGATGTGCTAATAACGGTGTATCACAGGACGACCCAACAAACGAGTCACAAGTTGTGTTAATAACGATTGTTTGGAAAGTTCCTCAGAAGTGTTACTCAGGAAGCCCCAAGATGGGGGGAGAGTTTAAGGTTCAGGAAGATGACCTTTATTGCAAGCCCCAGGTCAGCCAGGAATGCGCTATTGTCATTAAACCAAATGTCAAGAATTCTGGGGGCAGCAAGGTGCCAGAAGGCCCCCTCACACCATACCAGGCCACCCCTCTGTGATTTTAATTTAGGAGACATTCTCCATCATCTCTGAACAATTTTCCCTGAAGAGTTTGCTGTGAAGTCACTTGGTGGTTTGGTTGGTTTCCAGGGTTCTTAATGAGGAGGATGTGATCTGTTCGAATCTGTCTGATCTGATCCTACAGTGTGGAGTGACAGATGACTGTAAGCTGCCATGTGGATGTGAGGAATCAGACCTTTGTTCTCTGGGACAGCAGTTAGTGCTCTTAACTACTGAGTTATCTCTCTAGTCCCAACAGACTTAATTTTTAAACCCTGCCTCAAGGAAAAAATAAAATATGTCTAGGTTTGTGTCAAGTTTGCAAAAACAACCAATACAATTGACCCTTGTCTACTTGACACACCAGTGCAACACTATTAAATAATAACCTTTTGTTTCTTGCTTTTCCCCAAGATCTCACATTGATATCATTGTTATAATATAAAACATTCCAATTTTTAAAGTCCCAGTTTAAAAACTAAGTCTGTCACTCCAGTTCCAAGGGCTCCATACTGGTATAATGTTCTTGTGGAATGTATACAATTTATCCTTGTTCATTCAAATGCTGATTTCTCTACCCCACTATCTGATTTCAATCCGGACATTGCATTGTTATGTTTATTCTAAGCATCACCTGTCTCAAGTTTGTTTAAACATGCCACCATTTGTTCTCTGTATTGTCAATAAAACAATCAGCCAATGCTGAGCAATTGAGAGAATAAGGTGGGACATCCTGGTCTGGAGGGGAGGAGAGAGAAATGAGTGGGAGAGGGTCAGAGAAAAGAGCTAAGAGGAGAGGACCTAGAAACACCAGGAGAGATGAACTAGACCTAAGATACTGAAATACCCAGATCGCTAGTGAGTCCCCAAATGACTGACAGGCTTTGAGTCTGATGTAAAACACACGAGGGTCTTTTATTACAAACTCGAGCTGGGTGGCTGCCCTTTACAAAGACAAAGGGGCAAACGACCCCCAACTCCAGGGGAACAGGATTTTTAAGGGGACAAAACACAAGCAGGGAAGTGCAAGTCTTGGCATTACAGGATCGGGTGAAAGGGTCTCTAGGGGAGCTGACCTTTAAAATGATTGACTTCTTTCTAGGTGCCAAAACTGCAAGTCTGACTACATGGGGGACACCTGACCCTCCTCCCCCCACCCCCACCCCATACTGCCCTGTTATGTGCAGCTTATGCTGTAGCAAGGGGGAGGGAGAATTAACACATTCCATGGACTTTCTTAGGGGCTCTGTGACCCTAGTCACACCCTAAGGTTTATCTGGGCAGGGGACTGCTGCTGGACCCTGCTCTGAAAGGAGTGTGATATGGTGATTTTGCCCAAGTCCCAGGAATTAACTCTAAGTTTTTTAACCTCTCAATATGACTAAAAAGCAAGTAAAATGTTGGAAATCTCAGTGGGAGGACTTGGAGGTTTAGGATGGAGTTAATATTGCTCAGCATTGTGCTCTAGGTTAATTAAATAAATCCTAGTGTCTGTGAGGTGATTTGGGTATACAGCCAGTTTAGGAATAAATGCCTTTTAACTACAAGATAAATCAAAATTAAATATTAATAATCAGCAACAGTTCCAATACCCTCTTCTGTTTTTTTCAGGCACTAGGCCCACAGATAATGTATAAGTAAACATGCAGGCAAAACAATACTGCACTTAAAATAGTGTAGTATGGAGAGATGGCTTAGCTGAGATTATTGGCTGCTCTTCCAGGAAGACCCAGTTTCAATTCCCAGCCCTCACACCTAGGTAACAACCAGATAGCAAGGGGAGGGCAGCATTACATCATTTTGACTGGTTAGTGAAAGATCCCCGGAGGGTATCTTTCGTCTGAGAGACCCCTGCCCAAGGATCAACGAGTCCAGGCATTCGGATGCAAACAGCAAGAGGCTTTTATTGGATACTCGGGTACCCGGGGCGAAAAGTCATTCGGATGACTTTTGCGCGCCCCCTGGGTGGAAAGCTGGGGTTTTTATAGGGTTTTAGAGCAGAAGCGTGGGTACAGAAGCGAGAAGCATGGTTACAGGGGGCGGATTGGTACGTTTACATGAGACCACGGTTTGCGTCAAAGTTTGGCAGGGACACCAAGATTCCAGAACTGGGTGGTCAAAAGGGTCATGATGACCACCCCTTAACGTGGCCACCTGTTATTTTGTTTTTCCCTATCTCAGCTGGAACAATCTCTGACAGATATCCCATGAGGGTAGTCACAACAAGTTGTTTTTAACTCAACAGGGGCAGCCTGACCACAGATATCCCAAGTGGGTGACACAGCTAGGTTTCTCAGTAATTTTCCAGTTTCTCATCTGGCCTTCAGAGTTTTACAAAACAGTGGTGTCTCACAAAATGGCATTAGCTATGTTTAACTTAGGGTGAGGCAGGGGTCTTTCATTCCCCCATTTTCTTTTAACTTAGAATGGAATCTTTCATTCTATGGCCTAGGGATCGTCATTTTCTATCCCCTGTTGTTTGAACTGATGATATTGTTGGGTTAACACCAACACTTGTATGACAGAGAGCCGGTCTTTTATGAACTGGATCAGCCGATTTAGAATACAAGGCCCGAATAACAAGATCAAGAGGATTATAATTAAGGGGCCCATGAGAGAGGAAACGAGGGTCGTAAACCAGGGGGCTTTATTGAACCATTTCTCGTACCAGCTCTGTCCCTCTGTGAAGAGTTTTTGTCTCTGGCTGAGTCTTTCCCTAAGCTTGGCCATATTGTCTGTAACTACGCCTGTATGGTCAGCATAAAAGCAACATTCTTCTTTTAGGGCTGTACATAATCCTCCTTCTTGTAGGAAGAGGATATCTAGCCCCCTTCTGTTCTGTAAAACTACCTCTGACAGAGAGGTTAAGGATTTTTTTAGAGCACTTACTGATTCTTCTAAGGCCTGTAAGTCGGTATGTATAGCCTGTTGTAGTTGTTGGAATTGAGTAGTTGCTGTTAAAGCGGTGGCTCCAGTCCCAATTCCGGCGGCAATGCCTCCGACTGTTAGTTCTCCCAGCATTATTGTCAGAGTCAAAGACACGGGTTCTCTGTGATACCAAATTTTTTCCTCAAAGTGTCTGTAGACATAGTTTGGTTCATGATATACTATTTTAGGCCATAACTCAATGAGGACACAAAAGTCAGAACCAGCATTCCAGCCTATAGCCGATATACAGGGGGTTAGGCCGGTATTGCATGCCCAAAAGGTGCCATTTGGACCAGACAGGTAGTAATCTCCTGGGTCAATACTGGTAGTAGAATTACAAAGTTGTTGATAAGCAGCAGGTATTGTTCCGACACAAAGTCCCTGCCCTGACACCTCAGACAGAGTTAGTTTATGTTGGGCAGAGGGGTAGCAGTTTACTGGAGGGCTAGTATGGTTAGAGAAATCACCCATTATGGCCAATCCTTCGTAAGAGGGTGGAGTCGAAACCAGGCATAACCAACATTCTTGGGTCCTGTCGGGATCAGAGTGATTTAGTACCTGAAAGGCTCCTGTTACTAGATTAAGGAGTCTATCTCCTGACCCAGGCCTCTAAGTTTGCATAGTGGGGCCCGTGGTGGTTGGGCCAGGGGAAGAAACAGAAGTATTTGGGGTTATTGGCCATAGGGGCGGAGGTCTTGGTTGAGAAGGCCTCTTTTGATCTGATATGACTGAGTTGGGGCCCACAGATTTGGTAGCCGGTAAAGTCTTTTGAAGCCTAATTCTAAAAGTGAGGCCTATATCTTTTCGATTTTTATAAACCTTAAGGCCCCATCTGAAACCCTGAGGCGTCCAAATCTGTTGTTTGGCTTGGGGAGTAAATTGAATCAACAGGGGATTGTACCATCCTTTGGTTTTTTTCCTGGGGTTTGCATACCCCTGACTCGACCACTTGGAGGAGCGTATTAAGGGGGGCAGGCCCCCCCCCAGCTTTCCCAGGTTTTTCTTTTTACTGTAATGTAGTCCCAGGAAGAGGAGGGTTTCCAATAAGTGTCTCCCGAAGTTTTACAGCCCCATGAAGCACAAAAATGTTGATCTGCCCACCCACATTTATGATTGAGAGTTCTATTCTTATGGGTGCCAGGACATATATAAATTCCCCATACCCCACTGCCAGGGGGACCCCGTAAAAGGGCCCTCCCAACCGAATTGACGCAGCTTGGGTTGGTGGCCCGTCCTGGGGTAATTCGTTCAGGTGCTCGGCCCCCAGGAGGTGGCCAGAAGATATCGGGAACTGCCCAGTCGGTGTCTGCTCCAAGGGCGAGGGCACAGAGATCCACTTCTAAATCAGGCCAATGGGGCTGGGCCCCAATAGAGGAGCTTGTCATGACTATATCCCCAGCCTGGTTCTCAATAACCCAAGTATAGTTGTAAATCTGATGTGGAGACGCATA
Source organism: Psammomys obesus (assembly GCF_907164565.1). Classification (NCBI taxonomy): domain Eukaryota; kingdom Metazoa; phylum Chordata; class Mammalia; order Rodentia; family Muridae; genus Psammomys; species Psammomys obesus. The sequence goes on along the minus strand of NW_026594377.1, from coordinate 1,385,118 downwards.
GGTTATTTCCAGACTTAAAGTGAGACACAAGGTTATTAAGGCTCCCCACGAGTCAATCTTATCTTTAGTGGATTTTGAGTGCGGTGAAGTCTCCATCTGGCTTTTGAGTTCGGGTTGTCGAGTTGGTCTTCGGGGGCGACGGCTTTGACGTGGGAGGCGTGGACCCTGGCGGCGATGACGTCTACCTTCAGGGCTGTGGGTGTCGTCAGCAGTATAGTGTAGGGTCCCTTCCAGCGCGGTTTCAAGTTCTTGGTCTGATGTCGTCGCACCCAGACCACGTCCCCGATCTGGAATTGGTGTGGTACCACAGGTTGGTTTAGCCGTTCTCGGTATGCAGCTGCCAGAGGTTTCCACACCTCCCGTTGTACTATTTGGAGCGCCTGCAGATGAGCCTGAAGGGAAGGAGAGTTAGCGAAGCCACCTATATCAGAATCTAGAAAATGAACAGCTGGGGGAGGGGCACCATATAGGATTTTAAAGGGGGTAAGTCCATGAGGGCCAGGAGTGTTCCGGGCCCGATACAGCGCCAAGGGAAGGAGGGTCACCCAGTCTCTCTCTCCAGTTGTAAGCGTTAATTTAGTTAAAGTCTCCTTAATAGTTTTATTCATGCGCTCTACCTGTCCTGAACTCTGGGGGCGGTATGCACAGTGTAATTTTCAATCAATCCCCAGTAATGTGGCCACCAACTTACTTACCCGGGAGACGAATGTAGGGCCATTGTCGGAGCCCAACGCCTGTGGCATACCATACCTGGGGAAGATTTCTTTTAACAACTTCTTGGTGACGACTCTGGCAGTTTCATGTTTGGTAGGGTAAGCCTCTACCCATCCGGAGAAAGTGTCTATGAACACCAGCAAATAGCGATATCCATATAGTCCAGGCTTGACCTCTGTGAAGTCAATCTCCCAATGAGTCCCGGGTCGGTGCCCTCGCACTCTGACCCCGGAACCCACCTTATTATGTCTAGCATTAACTCGTGCACATGCAGTGTACCTCTCGGCCACTTGTTGTAAAATTTTGTCCTTTTCCAACAGATGGTGGGTGTCTTCCTCTCTTTCAAGGAGGGTTTTTATCTTTTTGTGACTCAGGTGGGTTAGCTTATGAAGTTGGTCAATCAAGTAATAGGTCATACGTTGGGGCCACACTGGTTTTTCTTTGAATATCCACTTTTGAGTTTTAGGCTGATAGGTGGCCCCCATTTCTTTTAGTAAGTTTTGGTCTTCCTGACTATATTGAAGAATAGACCCTCGCTTTATTTTTTTTATGGTCAGGGTCTGAGAAATTGTAAAGTCTTTCTGTTGTGCTATCTTTTTGGCAGCCTCATCTGCCAGGCGGTTGCCTCGAGCCTCGGGGCTGTTTCCCTTTTGGTGACCCGGACAGTGGATGATGCTCAGCTTTAGAGGCAAGAACAATGTCTCAAGCAAGGCTAATATCTCAGTCTTGTTTTTGATCTCTCTTCCCTCTGAAGTTAATAGTCCCCTTCTCCGGTATATCTCCCCATGAATATGAGCAGTGGCAAAGGCATAGCGGCTATCAGTATAAACGTTGAGCTTTTTACCTTCTGCCATCTGGAGGGCCTGAGTCAGGGCAATGAGCTCGGCCCGTTGTGCCGAGGTGCCAGGTGGTAGGGCCTTAGCCCAAATTACCTCAGTTTCAGTGGCGATCGCAGCCCCTGCTCTTCGTTCTCCGTTGTCCAGAAAGCTGCTCCCGTCAGCATACCATGTGAAGTCAGCATCGGGGAGGGGCTGATCGGTTAGGTCAGGCCGAGTGCCGTGTACCTCCGCAAGTATCTGGAGACAGTCATGAGTTTCTGGACCCTCCGATAGGGGGAGTAATGACGCCAGGTTGAGGGCTACCACAGGACCAAAGTGTATGTGGTCAGCGTCCAGCAGTAGGGCCTGGTAGTGGGTCATACGGGTATTGGAAAGCCATCGACCTGGAGGTTGTTTAACCAGGGCTTCCACTGCATGAGGAGCCAGAACTGTTATTGGTTGTCCCATAGTTAGCTTAATAGAGTCCTTAGTTAGGAGAGCAATTGCTGCGACCATTCTCAAACAGGGAGGCCATCCTGTAGCCACCGAGTCAAGTTTCTTAGACAGGTAGGCAATTGGGCGCCTCCAGGGTCCCAGTCTTTGGGTCAAGACTCCTTTAGCATAGCCTTGCTTTTCATCAACAAATAGCTCAAAGGGCTTATTTAAGTCAGGAAGTCCTAGTGCGGGGGTAGTTAATAAGGCCTTTTTGATAGCCGTAAAGGCTCCTTGTTGCTCATTCCCCCAGGTAAAGAGGGTACCTGGTTTTGTGAGTGAGTAGAGCGGTGCAGCCATCTCTGCGAACCCTGGGATCCAGATCCGGCAGAACCCCGCCGTCCCCAGGAACTCTCTCAACTGTCTTGGGCTCTTAGGCACTGGAATACTCAGGATTGTCTGTTTTCGTGCTTCTGTTAGCCATCTTTGTCCATCCCTGATCTGGTAGCCTAGGTACGTAACCTGTTTTTGACATATTTGGGCTTTTTTAGCCGAGGCCCGATACCCTAGAGTTCCCAGGGTGACTAGGAGGGCCTTCGTTCCCTCTCTATATTTTTTCTCAGTCTCTGCAGCCAGGAGGAGATCATCCACATATTGAAGTAGGATTAAGGCAGGGTGATGAACCCTAAAGTCGGCCAGATCCCGGTGCAACGCCTCATCAAATAAGGTGGGGCTGTTTTTGAACCCCTGTGGGAGCCTAGTCCAGGTGAGTTGCCCCGATAGCCCCAACTCTGGGTCCCTCCACTCGAAGGCAAAAATAGGCTGGCTCTGTGGATGAAGCCTTAAACAAAAGAATGCATCCTTGAGGTCCAGGACCGTGTACCAAACATAGGTTGGTGGTAATCCAGTCAGCAAATTGTATGGGTTAGGGACTGTTGGGTGTATATCTTTTACCCTTTTGTTGACCTCTCTTAGATCTTGCACAGGGCTATAATCGCCCGTGCCAGGCTTTTTGACTGGAAGGAGGGGTGTATTCCAGGGAGACTGACAGGGGCTCAGGATTCCCTGGTCTAGGAGTCTTTTAATGTGGGGCCGAATTCCTCGGTAGGCCTCTTGAGACATAGGGTATTGTTTGATGGAAACTGGAGTTGCGGTTGCTTTGAGGGGTATAATTAGGGGTGGCTGTTGGGTGGCCAGCCCCATTTCTCCCGTTTCTGCCCAGGCAGATGGGAAGTTATTTAACCAGTCAGATATGTTCTTGGCCAGAGGCCCCTCAGGCTCATATAGCCGGTATTTATCTTCTAGGTTTAAGGTTAGTACATGTAACGGCTGTCCCTGTGGCCCCGTAATATGGGCTTTAGTCCCCTCAAAATGAATCTGCGCTTTGAGCTTGGTTAATAAATCTCTCCCAAGCAACGGGTAAGGGCAATCGGGTACATGCAGAAAAGAATGAGTCACTTTACCGGTGGAGAGTAGTACCTTTCTTTCGGTTGTCCAGCGGCACCTTTTTCCTCCAGTAGCCCCCTGGACCCACGCTGATCTGTCAGACAGGGGTCCTGGAGATGTGGTGAGCACTGAGTGTTGAGCTCCGGTATCCACCAGGAAGGTGACAGGTTGGCCCCCCACGTTGAGGGTTATCCTGGGTTCAGGGGGGGGGGCTCCTGACCCTGACCCCCCTAATCTTCGAGGTTGAGCAGGGTGGTTTGAGGCCGGGGATTACGTGGCCCCTTTGGCTTGTTCGGGCAATTGTGGGCCCAATGACCTTTTTTTTTACAGTAGGCGCATTGGTCTCTATCTGCTGGATAGTTTTTACGGTCTCCCAGGTCCTGTCTATTCTGTCTCTGACCTGTCACTACGGTGGCCAACAACTTACTGAATTCTCTATTCCTCTTACGTTCTCTCATATTTTTTCTTTCCTCTGCTTTTTTTCTCAGCCTCTCATCTCTTTCTTCCTGTGTTTCCCTCTTGTTAAAAATCCGCTCTGCCTCTTTTAACAAGTCCTGTACTGAACTTTCTCTTAAGTTTTTTAGTCTTTTTAACTTTTTTCTGATATCTGGGGCGGACTGCCAAATGAAAGACATGGCCACGTTGGTTGCCTGATCTGGGCTCTCTGGATCATAGGGAGTGTACATACGGTATGCCTCCTTAAGTCGCTTCAGGAAAGCAGTGGGGGATTCCTCTGGCTTTTGAGTCACTAACTTAACCTGGGCCAAATTGGTAGGGCGTCTTGCAGCCCCTCGGAGACCCGCTAAGAGCAACTGGCGATAAAGACGTAGGTGTTCCCTACCGCGCTCGGTGGAGAAATCCCAGTTGGGTTGTTCCAGGGGGATGGCAGCGTCAATTCTATCGGGCAGTTGGGTAGGTAGCCCGTCATCTCCCAGAACATGTTTGCGGGCTTCCAAGATGACTCGTTGTTTTTTCTCAGTAGTCAGCAGCGTCTGGAGCAGCTGCTGGCAGTCATCCCAGGTGGGCTGGTGAGTCACTAGAATGGACTCAATGAGGGCTGTTAACCTGGACGGGTCCTTTGAGAAAGGGGGGTTATTATTTTTTTAATTATATAAGTCAGAGGCGGAAAAGGGCCAGTATTGGAGTTGGCGGTCAGGCCCCGTCCGCAACGGAAGAGCCTGAGAGGAGGAACCGGAAGGGACCTCCCGGCGCCCCCTCAACCGCCCTGCCACCGGAGATGAGGCGGGTTTTTCCGGTGACTCCTGCCCGGCGGCCCCTCCCTGTTGTTCAGGAGCGGGGGCTGGGCCCCGGTAAGGGGGTGGTTGTTCAGTTAGAAGGTCCAGAAGGGGGCCATCATCTGCCGGCAGCAACGGAGGTATCTTTTTACGCCCGGAGGTCTCCGCCGGTACCGATTTTGTGAGGGCCGGGTAAAGGGCAGAGTTAACCGGGGTCGGAATCAGTGGAGGAGGAAGGGAGGGAGCAGACGGTGTGGGTTTTGAGCAAGGGGGAAGGAAAGGCTTTACCCATGATGGGGGATCTTTGACCAGAGATTCCCACGTGATGATATAGGGAATCTGGTCAGGATGTCCATGGGGTCCAGGGTCCATGACTTTTGCTTTCACCTGCAAAATAACTTCTAGGTTAAAGGTGCCATCTCGTGGCCAGCCCACGTCAAAGGTTGGCCACTCAGATGAACAAAAGGTGTCTCATTTTCCTTTTCGCACTTCCACTGAGAGATTGTGGGCGATGTCACGGACTTCCTTGAAGTGTTGTAAAGTTAAACTTTTGGAGGTAGAGACAGTTTGTCCCATATTTTCAGATAGATAGAAAACACTTATCACACTTATTACCACAACTAGACAGACAGAACACAACACAAGCCACGCGGCACGAGATCAGCGCAAAACCGAAAGTAAAAATTCAGATGGAGACTGTGGAGGAGGTCTAGTTCTTCCTCCATCCTCTAGATGGAACACGTAGCCTTCGAACAGGGGCGAGGCCCCGAAAAGTCCGAGTCGGCTCGTTCTTTCAAACAGATGGGGAGCCAAAAATTGGCTCCTGCTCAGATGAGAGCCAGTGGGACTCGAACCCACTCAGACCCTCTCAGATGAGAGCCGGTGGGACTCGAACCCACTCAGACGCTCTCAGATGAGAGCCGGTGGGACTCGAACCCACTCAGACCCTCTCACCCTGGGATGTCTCCCCGGGCTAGCGGAACAGAAGTCCAGGTCCGTCAACCCCTTCTTACTTTCCGCCTGATTCAGATGACCTGATCAAGTCTCAGATTGCAAACAGAACAGACACAGAAGCACACAACAGACAAGACAGATACATACAGCAGAGAAGACGGCTGGCCAGCTTACCTCCCGAAGGTGGGTCGGTGGTCCCTGGGTGGGGGGGGTCTCAGATCTCGCTGGGGCCTCCAAATGAAAGATCCCCGGAGGGTATCTTTCGTCTGAGAGACCCCTGCCCAAGGATCAACGAGTCCAGGCATTCGGATGCAAACAGCAAGAGGCTTTTATTGGATACTCGGGTACCCGGGGCGAAAAGTCATTCGGATGACTTTTGCGCGCCCCCTGGGTGGAAAGCTGGGGTTTTTATAGGGTTTTAGAGCAGAAGCGTGGGTACAGAAGCGAGAAGCATGGTTACAGGGGGCTGATTGGTACGTTTACATGAGACCACGGTTTGCGTCAAAGTTTGGCAGGGACACCAAGATTCCAGAACTGGGTGGTCAAAAGGGTCATGATGACCACCCCTTAACGTGGCCACCTGTTATTTTGTTTTTCCCTATCTCAGCTGGAACAATCTCTGACAGATATCCCATGAGGGTAGTCACAACAAGTTGTTTTTAACTCAACAGGGGCAGCCTGACCACAGATATCCCAAGTGGGTGACACAGCTAGGTTTCTCAGTAATTTTCCAGTTTCTCATCTGGCCTTCAGAGTTTTACAAAACAGTGGTGTCTCACAAAATGGCGTTAGCTATGTTTAACTTAGGGTGAGGCAGGGGTCTTTCAGTTAGAGAAAGGTTTCTAAGTGACCTTTAATTTGACTTTGCAGTTGGGGGACTTTACAGGGTATCCAGGTAACAAAGTATACAAAGTGTGAGAAATGAAACCATAGAGACATAATCATTGGAAGGCAGAGCCTGAAAACCTGAACTTAATTTCATCTTATAATCAATAAGGAGACTAAAAAGAAAACAGCTACAATTGTGTTATGCTAAAGGCTGAAGCAGTTCTCAATATTTTAAAAACCTAATGTCTCTTTACAAGATTAAGTTTCTTTAAAATATCCAAAGTCTCATAACTGCAGTTTTCTGTAAACTGCAGTTTCTATAAAATCAAAAAGCAACCTAAATAGTTTCTCACTCCAAGAGGGAAAGTCAGGGCACAGGCACAATCTGAATAAAGCTAAATAAAAATGATTTATTAAAAAAGCTAAGCACAAAGCTGAGTATAAAATCTAATCATCTGCCCCATTGCTAATCTATCTTCCTCCCATCTGAAGTCCCCAATACTTGCATTTATTATCTTCTCTGGAATTGGTCCTTTCACATCATACCTGTTAGTATTTTGGAACATAACCTGCTCCTGGGTTAGCCAGCAACTTATGATGTCATCATGTGTAGACGGCCAGGTGGCCAGCCCTGGAAGGCGTGGTTACCTTGCCCCTTAAAGGGATGACCCCGACACGTGGTCTCTCTCTTACTCTTTCTCTCTTTCTCTCATGCTCTCTCACTCTCTTACTCTCTCTCTCTTTCTCAGGGGCCCCCCTTTCTCTTTCTTTCTCTCTCCTCACCATGTCCTGTTCTCTCACTCCCTCCTTACCCACTTAATAAACCTCTGGTGCTACACCTACGCCAGTGTCGCCATAGTAGCATATGCTACAGGGTGGGAGGCACGCTTTCTCCGGAAATTTGCCCCCTGGAAGGTCCTGGCAGACTCATCCCACTTGGAAAAGAGACACATTCTGAGATTTCTACGCTTCTTCAGTTGTGGCTCTGGGGCTGGAATAATGAATTCTTTGATCTTTCTCTGTGACTCCTAAAACAGCACAACTAACTTTATAAAGAAATTTATTATTAGTAGATTGTTAAAGGCTTTAATAAAAATAATACGTTTAAGAAAAGTAATGAATTAGATTTAGTATTAATAGGCATTAAGAATAGTGAAAAAATAATAGGCTCCTTCTTAAGAAAAAATAGCATGAGAGGTGCAGCTGGCGGGAGTTACCCCTCCCTTCAGTGCCTTGTTTCTAAGGAAGATCATAAATCTTTAGCAGGACATAAGGGAGGATGGTTGACAAAGGTGTGTTTAGACTTTGGCAGGTATTCGACTTGGCTCGGAGGACTATTACAGCTCCTGACTTTCCTCTTCACTAGTCAGTGATAATGAAATCATAGTTTGAGATTTTTGTTTTTTGTTTGCGTTGATCAGAAAGTTTCTAGGCAAAGATTTCTCGTGGGCACTGCCCTATGTTAAAACATAAACTTTGTATCCTTGGTTAAAGTCTGAATGTTCTGGAAAGCATGCCAATTTTAAGGTGCTTCCTTGTGAGATCACTATAAAAATACTAGCTTGACTTCAGTAAAGTTGCAGCAGAGTCAAAACCATCAAGGTGTCTCTGTCTGTCAATTCTTTACCAAAACCGTGTCTTCCTGTCCAAAGCCTTGTTCTCCCTCGGACGACGGGAGCCCAACTGGGCCGGTCCGTGGCACTCTGGCATAGAAGATCAGTTGACCCAGCCCCATTTCTTTTAATAATAACTAACAATGCCTCCTGGATCTCTCTCCTACTCCAACTCCCCTCTCCTCCTAGTTTCTCCTCCCTTCAGGGGAAATGGAAGTCCCAACCTCCCACCCTAATCTCTCTGATGCCCAGCTACTGGTTAGCTAGTTTTGTTTTGGCAAAGCAGAGAGTGAATGGTGAACATGTTTATACAAACTTGAGACAGGAGATTTTTAGAATAAACATAACGATGCCATGTTGGGACTGAAACCAGATAGTGGGATCGCAAAAATCAGCATTTGAATAAACAAGGAGAGAGTTTCTACAGTGTACCTGTAGGCCAGAAGAGGGTAACAGATCTCATTATAAATAGTTGTGAGCCACCATGTGGTTGCTGGGATTTGAACTCAGGACCTTTGGAAGAGCAGTCAGTGCTCTTAACCTCTAAGCCATCTTTCCAGCCCAAGATCCTGTCTTGTAGAAAACTATTTCTATAGTTCCAGCATCCTCTCTAAGGGCCATATGCACTTGGCACAAAAACAAAAAAAGAAAAAAATAAAATTTTAAATATCTTTAAAAATATTTGTTGTTTGGGCACGGTGACTCACACCTTTAGTCCCAGCACTTGCTGAGCAGAGGCAATCAGATCTGTGTTGGAGGCCACCCTGGCCTACAGAGAGAGTTCTAGGCTAGCAAGGGCTACACAGAGAAACCCTGTGTTGAACCCCCACACACACAAAAGAAAAGATTTTTTTTTGTTGTATTTTATGTGTATGAGTACTTTGCCTTCACGTATGTTTGTGCACCATGTGTGTCCCTGGTACTGTGGAGGTCAGAAGAGGACATCGGATCCTCTGGAACTGGAATTACAGATGATTGTGAGCCACTGTGTAGGTTCTGGGAAGGAAAATGAAGTCCTTTGTAACAGCAGCAAGTGTTCTTAACTGCTAAGTCATCTCTCCATCTCATAAAACAAAATTTTAGGTAAAAAAAAAAAAAAAAATTCCCTGTTTCTTCAACCTGCTCCTACTGTATAAAGGTTTTCTTTCTCTTAAGCTTCTACCTATAATCTTATAATAAAAACCCTTTCTAAATTAAAAAAGAAGGCCGGGAGAGATGACTCAGAGGTTTAGAGCACTGGCTGTTCTTCCAAAGGTCCTTAGTTCAATTCCCACCAACCACATGGTGGTTTATAACCATCATAATCTGGTGCCCTCTTCTGACTTGCAGACACACAGGTAGGCAGAATACTGTATAAATAATAAATAAATCTCTTTAAAAAAATAAAAGAAAAAAGAAAGGAAAACCTTGCTGCAGATTAACAAGAAAAACGATACCTTGCATTTTAGGTGTAAATACATCTTTAAAATACGTATCATTCCACCTTATGCCTTTGAGGCAAGGTCTCTCACTGAATATGGAGCAAGGTTACCATCCAGAAAGCATCAGTGTTCCACTGTCTCTGCCTCTCACAGCACTGAGTCACAGGTGCTTGTTCAGCCACACCTGGCTTTTCATTTTTTACTTTTTTTTTTTTTATTGCATTCAAATTTTTTTTGTGATGGGAGGGGTTACATGCATATTACTGTGTATATGTGGTGGTCATAGGACAATTTGTAAGAATAAGTTCTTTTTGTAGTGCATGTAAACATGTTTTTATTTTGATACCAAGTGTGGAATGTGGAAATGTTTTTGGAATATTCCGGGTTGAAAACAGCCCCATGAAAAGGCGAGTGATGTTCGTCAGCTGGGAACTGCCTCATGTGGGGGCATGGTTTTCGTCAGCTGAAAAACATCCTGAAAGACTTTGGGAGGAATGAAATAGCACCCAAACAGAGAGAGATCTCTTTGCATCACTTTGCATCTCTTGGCTTCTACACTCTGCATAGCTTGGAGATGCTCCTAGCTATGAGAGAGAGAAACATTCCAGAGAATGCTTTGAGGTGGTGGTTGTTGTATTTGAGGAACTCCTGGTTTGCTGTTTAGCTGGATATCTAGAATATGGACAAATGAGATTGGCATTTCCCAAAAAACCTCAACACCTCTAATCAGAAAGAAGTAGCTGGAGAGGTTTTCATTCCTTGTCCCTACTAACCTGCTTTTTCTCCTAAGTAGGGTTGGGGGGTTGGAAGGGAAGTAGAGGCATTTAAGAACCCTAAATAAAGTAAGTTTTTAAAAGATCTAAGCCTACAGGTGGTGACCAATGTGGGACACCAAAATATGATAAAGTTATTTTTACAAAACTGTGTTTGTTTCCCAGTTTCTCTCTTAACCCAGCTTTCACACAAATAATTGAGACTCTGGTGTATTATTTAAACAAGCTTCACAGCACAATCCTGAACAGTATTAACTATTTTTTTTATTTCATTAAGTTTTTTTTTTAAGTGTTTCTATTTATTTAGTGTCAGTGCTCTATCTGCATGTATATCTGCATGCCAGAAGAGGGCATCAGATCCCATGATGATTATGAGTCACTACAGTTGCTGGGAATTGAACTCAGGACGTCTGCATGAGCAGACAGTGTCCTGAACCACTGAGCGATCTCTCCAGCCTTTAACTCTATTCTTAGTCCTTTGCACTAATCTGATTTCCTCCCAGCATACATCTCAGAAATACTTGAGCATTGTATCTTCCTGCTCCAGCTCCTTCTCTTGATATCTCTTGGTCCTCTCCCACAGCTCAATCTACTTCTAACTCCTTCTCCCCTGGCTAAGTAGGAAGTCCAGCCCTATTCTCTCCCCTGTACAGTGAATGGCTGGAAGCTGCTTTATTGGCATATCGGGAAAATTTGGGAGCAGTGTTTACACAACTTTGAGACAGAAAATTCTCAAAACAATGACTGCAACCAAATATGGGGGGGCACCAAAATCAGCATGTGAATTTACACAGCAACTTTATGCCTACATTTTTCCTTCCATCATGTGGGTCCCAGGGATCTAACTCAGGCCGTTAGGCTCTGCAGCAAGCACCTTTACCTGCTGAGCCATTTCTCTGGCACTATGCCTGGCTTTTTACATGTGTTCTGTATTTTGTGCTTATGGAGCAAGTACACTGAGTTGCCATCCCTAGATTTTCCTCCCATCGGTCCTCAGGGAAAAAGCAGTTGTTTGGTAGCCATGCCTGTTCTTAAGGAGAGCAGGTCCCTTTTGTGTTCGGAATTGCAATTATGGAGTTAATATATAAAAGTTTGGCACTTCATGTACTTTCTCTCCTGCTTTTTTTGGGGGGGAGGGTAAATCACTTTCCTGGTTCATTTGTTATCTTGGCCAACTATGGAAAAATGGAACACTACGTACCTCTCAGAGCCTTCTGAAACTAAGGAGTCAGCATGCATAAAAGAGCTTCTTTGAGGATGACTCAGCCTTTCAGAGCTCTTCACAGCGTCAATGGTGAGCAGCTTACAACTGCCTGTAACTTCAGCTCCAGAGGATCGGAAACCCCCTTCTGGCCTCCACAGACACCTGCACTCTGGTATAAACAGCCACAGATAGACACACATGCAACATATATTTAAATGACTCTTTAAGGAAAGATCTAAGTAGTACCCAGGTGTGATGATGCACACCTTTAATCCCAGCACTGAGAGGTAGAAGCAGTGGATCTCTTATGAATTTGAGGCCAGCCTGGTTTACATACTGAATTCTAGGTCAGCCATAGCTACATAATAAGACCTCATCTCAAAAAAACAAAACAAAACAAAACAAAAGTCCAAGGAGCAACAAATTTGTTCTAGAACCTCCAAAAAACAAACACTTTAAAATTCAACAAGACGTGGACAGGTCATCTTAAGTTGTTCCATCATGTTTTCAATGTATGGGTTATTAATACGTATCCAACTCTTTATTTTTGTCTATTTATTTATTGGGTTTTACTTTGTTTTTTTGGTTTTTTGAGTCAGGGTTTCTGTGTAATAGTCATGGCTGTCCTAGACTTGCTTTGTAGATCAGGCTGGCCTTGAACTCAGAGAGTTCTCCAGCCTCTGCCTCTTGAGTGCTGGGATCAAAAGTGTGGGCTACCAATTCCCAGCCTTATTGTTTTTTGAGACAGGTTTTCTCTGTGTAGCTTGGCTGTCCTGGAACCTAGAGAGCCACCTGACTCTGCTTCCCAAGTGCTGGAATTAAAGACATGTACTGAAAGGGTTAAACTAACTTTGTAACCTGTATGTCTTCTAAAGCCTATAGTTTTGAGTTTTAGGTTCAGGTTAAGCTAAAGCCTCTTAGTACCTTTCCAGAGAATGGAGAAATGTGACCCTATCTATGAGGACAGATAGAAAAAAAGCAAGCAAACAATGACCTTCACTCAGCAAAAAGAATGACCAGACCCTTGTCTTCAAATAGTATTTCTTAGCAACGAACCCAGACTTCTCTGAGTAGCTTTTGACCTCCAGCCCAGAGCCCGCAGCTCTAAGCTTCAAGGATGAGCTAACCAGCCCCACCTTTAATTGCAGCTGTATCCACACTTGACAGGACTGGCCAAGCTTGAGCACCTAAGACTAACCAATTATCTTACTTTATAGCTTCCTCATCCAATCCTAAATTGCCAAAACTGCAACTTCAAATTTCCCGCAATTTTTCTTTTAAAAACCTAAAGGCCTTTGTCTCCCGGTGCCACTCTTTGCTGACCGGCAGGGGTGACCCCATTGTGCAATGGTTAATAAACCTCTTGCTTTTGCAACGAGTCTTGTCTGGGGGAGTTTCTGGGAAGGGCGCGATCTTGAACTCCTGAGCTGTGGGACCCCAGGTCTTACAGTACCACTGCCCAGCTTCAACTCTTTATTTTTAATTTTCAAAAAAATTATTCATTTTAATGTAAGTGCACCACATCCATGAAAGTGCTCCTGGAGGTCTGAAAGGGTGTTATATTCACTTAAGTTATAATTCCAAGAGACTGTAAGCTGCCCACTCTATCCTGGAAACTGAACCCAGGTCCTCTGCAAGAGCAGTACATGCTCTTAACCACTGAGACATTTTTCCAGCCCCTATGTGTCTGTTTGATTGAGACTGGCTCTCACAGGTTCAAATGTTTGAGTGTTTACCGGAGCCCGCCAGGAGAGTCAAACAGTTCTTGAGTGGGGAGTGAGGATTGAAAGAAAAATTTAAAACCAACACACTACACGAGATCTGTTCGAGAGAGCTTCCAATAGAAACTGTTGTTCCAGTTTATTCCAATAATTCCTTTTTCATAGAGCAAAGCACCTCAGTACATGGGTTCATGGAGAAGTCAAACTTGTTTACCTCAACCACCTGTCTTTGTGATGCTCATGCAAACAAAAGGTGTGAATTTGGCAAAACATCCTGCCTGCTGTCTCAAACAAAAGGAAGTGTACTTAGCAAAAAAATAAAAAAATAAATAAAAAATAAAAAATAAACATCCTGCTTATTCCTGACTCTAGGTGAAGGCCATGGTGAAAACATGTTTTTCGCTGAATGCTCAATAACAAAGCAGCCTGACAAACCAGAGGCTCTCCACAAGAATTTAATCCTCAGTTGTTGAAATTGGGAGAGATGAGGAGAGGTGGCCTTGTTGGGGACATGTGTCACTAGCAGTAGGGGGTTGCTTTGAGGCTTCAAAAGACTTACCAGATTTCCAGTGTCCTCCCTCTGCCTCTTATAGATCATTGTACGAGCTCTTAGCTGGTTCTGCTACCATGCCTTTACTCCACCACCATGGACCCTAACTTTCTTCAGCCACAGACTCAGTTAAATGCATTGTTATAAATTGCCTTGGTCAGCAAAAGTAATAAATACACTCTATTTTATTTTTTTTGTTTTTGTTTTTCTGCATGTATGCGTTTGTGTGCATGTGTTTATGAGTATCTTCAAAATATGTGTCCACAAATGCATGTGTCCACATGCATGTGGAGCTCACAGGGACCTCAGCTTTCAGAGTTGTAACACATTGTTTTGGAGGCATCCCCATACATGAGATAGATCTTTTTCATCAAGGAGTCAGGGCACCCCAAACCAAGTAGAGGAAGATCATCACTCTGGAATTCCTCCAAATAGATGTTTCATTCTCATACAGCTCAGACATGATTTCTTGTCTTATCATCTACTTCAGGGATTCTCCCTATTTACTGATTCTTAATGGACCTCTCTGTAGAGTCAGGCAGTGAGGTGGATCATCAGGCAAGGAAGCAATTGTGATCCTCTGGGGCTGGGTAGAGGGAAGAGAAGAAAAGGCCTGCCTGGCCTGCCTTTAGAACTTCCTTGCTCCTCTTATCAAGCTTTCCTCCACTTGTTTCAGTGGTGTTGTTTCAATGGAGAAAAAAATGCTATGCAACAGCTGGCTGCACAGTCAGAGAGCTGTGTGTGCATGTGTGTATGTGTGTGTGTGTGTGTGTTGCTTTTTGTTTTTGTTGTTGTTTTTTCCATTTTGTATCCATTTGTTTGTTTTACATCACTGGGACTCAAACCTAGGGTTTCAAGAATGCTAGGCAAGCACTTCTAACATGTAACTAACCAACACTTTTATTACTTTTTTAAGTTTGGAGAAAGTCTCATTAAGTTCCCAGGATGACCTTGAATTTGTCTTATTCCTGCTTCAGCTTCACTTGAATATGGAATGACATGCCTGCACTACCAAGCAAAGTAAAAGTATAAAAATAACATGTTGGAGCTGGGCATGGTGGTCCAGGCCTTTAATTCCAGCACTCAGGAGGCAGACACAGGCAGATCTCTGTGAGTTTGGGGCTAGCCTGGCCTACAAAGTGAATTCCAGGACAGCCATGGCTACACAGAGAAACCCTGTCTCAAAAAACAAAACAAAAAGAACAGGGCTGGAGAGACAGCACTAGCTGTTCTTCCAGAGAACCAGGTTAAATTCCCAGCACCTACATAGTAGCTCACAACTCCGTAGCTCCAGTTCCAGGGGATCTAACCAGTACTCTCTTATGACCTGTATGGACACACACACACACATGCACGAACTCGAGTTCACACAAACACAAATAAAAATAAATAAATGTTTTGAAAAAGTCATGTTTGTGGGCAGAAACAAACATATCCTATTTGTTTGTAAGGCAGGGCTTCACAATGTAATATTGGCTAATTTGTAACTCACTAGATAGACGCAGCTGTTTTTAGACTCAGAGATATCTTCCTGCTTCCATCTCCTGAATTATGGAACTAAAGGCCTGTGTCACCATCTCTGCTCAAATATATTATTATTATTAGCTTATTAAATATTATGATCTGATTACAAAGTCTAATTGCATGTATTTCTCCTCTTATAAAGTCTTACATTTGTTGTTACAGGATATTTGATCCCATTGTGATCCCCAAAACTGTAAACTATAAACCCTGTTCATTGTTTGGTTTGGTTGAGCCCTAACACACACCTTAGTCCAAGAACTTTCTATTTATTTTTTAAATGAATTTTTTAAATACTTATTTATTATGCTTACGATATACACCTACAGGCCAGAGGAGGGCACCAGATGTCATTATAGATGCCTGTGAGCCACCAAGTGGTTGCTGGGAATTGAACTCAAGACCTCGGGAAAAGCAGGCAGTGCTCTTAACCACTGAGCCATCTCTCCAGCCCCAAACTTTCTGTTTCTTGGTGATTATGGTATGGTTCACTCAACTCTAGTACACACCTTTAATCCAAGACCTCTCGGTATACCAGATCTAATAAAGTTAGCTACAAGAGGTCTCTGTATACTGGATCTAGTAAATTTAACCCTAGGTCAAGAGTAAGAAACCAGCTGACAAGAATTAAAGAGTAGGAGAGATTTTGAGTTGAGGGGTATTTAAGACAGTGTGGAGAAGTTCTTCTTTGAGCGTTTAGCTTAAGCTTAGGCTTCAGTTCCCCAGCTCCCTGGCTTTTTGGGCTTTGAACCAGCAAGCCTTTGGCCTTGGGGTTTTTGGCCTTTTCTTTCTGGGCTATCAGATATACTAATGAGCCTTTTGGGTTTTTCCATCTATACCTGAGCTGAGAAGGAAGGTCAGCTTGGTGCTTTCTCTGTCTCTCTGAGCTAGCTGGTTTTCACCCCAATATCTGGTTCCTGGGTCCTTATTGGTAAAATAAATGATTTTTCCTTCATTTAAACAATTTGTCTACTGTAAGAATACCTTGAAAGGGGCTGAAGCAGTGGTCATTGGTTTGCAGAAGATTCAGGTTTGGTTCCTAGGTCACATATGGTGACTAATAACTCTTTGTAGCATCAATTCCAAAGGATCAGACTCCCCTCCCCCCTGGCCTCTGTAGGCATTGCATGATCTGATGGACAGATACACTAGGCAAAAACACCCATACATGTAAAAAGAATATGCAACGATATAATCTATAACATTTAATTATGCACTAAAAAAACTGAAAAAAGTTCATAGAACTCTCCCATGTAGTGGCCCACACCTGTAATTTCAGCATAGGGAGGTCCAGGCAAGAGGACCAAGACTTCAAGGCCAGTTTCCACTACATAGTTTAAGGCAAACTTGGGCTCTTTGTCTCAAAAACTGCTGAGAAACATTCTAAGTACTACAATTTCATTCTCAAACTCCATTTAATCATAGGGAGAAACTAAGTTCACAGGGGACCTGGGGACCTCCCAATAGCTGAACAGCTGCTGTTGTAAGGAAACAGTTGTCTGAGTCCAGACATCTCAGGGACAACTTCATCTTGCTGATACAGTCAAACAAGTTTATGTTCTCAGGCCCAGGAACCTACTCCTATCCTGCTGATGAAAACTCCCTTGCTCAAGCCCTTATGTCAAAATATGACTGGACAATATTACAGCCCCCCACCCCCCTCCTTCAAACATGCTGTACACATCTCTTCAGGGTTGCAGCTCAGCTCCTGAGTCTGTTCTGTGGGACTGATCAATTAGTTGTGGCTTGATTACACTAAATTTTTGTCACCTTCATTAACTTAGTGTTTTCGTTATGTTGGATTTAAGTGGCCCCCAGAACAAAACACAATACCTGTTCAAAGAAAATGTTGTGGCACAGTGCCACAGTTCAGGGTATAAAGGCCCTCGCCATCAATTCTGATGACTGCCATCCCCAGAACCCATCTAGTATAAGGAGAGGCTCAACTCCAGAGAGTTAATTTTTGTTGGCTTCCACATGTGTGACACACACACAAATATATATATTTAAAATGCTACCTTCTCATGCATACTAATTGTTACATAATTAGCAATATTCGAAAATTTTATTATGGGCACTAGAGAAAGAACTTAATGATTGATGGTCTTTCAGAAGACCAGTTTGGCACGTGTGGCAACTCACAACTAGCTGTAACTCCAATCCAGGGTTCAGACGCACTCTCAGGGACCCTGTGGGATCTGCACACAGTTGGCACACACTCACAGAGACAAACTTAATGAACTTCTCAAATCTTCAAATATCTTATTATTGTTGTGTTCAAATAATAGCATTATACAGAATAGTTGAGTAACACAGAATAAAATAATTTCATATAAATATTAAAATCTCACATTTATGTTTATGCGGCCATTTTGTGTTCTTATTATAGTACGGCTTGCATGGAGAAGCCACCCTGACAGCTAGCTTTTGAAAGCTCCGCCTCCTACCAGAGCCGCCTTCAAAAGGCACCGCCCTTATCTTTAGATAGGCTTTTCTCTCTTACATGTGAAGGCTCCGCTCCTCGTGAGGGGCAGATGCCCAAGTAGTTGGCGAGAAGCGTCCGGCTTTTCCGTGTTCAGATTCTCTTGGAGATGTCAAGCCCGCCCCTGCCTGCCTAGTCTTTTCTGGTCTTAGTCCGGCGTGGCAGCCCTCAGCAAGCTGATCTGGACCTTTGATTCCTTCTTTGTCATGGCAGCGCCCTTACTCTCCTTCCAGACCAGCCAGCCATGGCGGCGCCATGAGCATACGCTTGGGAAAACATCTCCCGCTTTACCTAGGCGCTTCCTATTCCTGAGGCCATTCATGGTGGCGCTCGGACCTCACCGGAAGTAATATACCGGAAGTGAGGCGGTGCCTCTGCCGGAAGACAGCGCAGCGCTGGGAAAGATGGCGGTGGTGGGCAACGCGGTTCCTGGCGGGCCCCGGCCTGGCGGGGCCCGGGAAAGCGGGCCTCCTCAGCTTGGGCCGCGACTGCGGCCGGTCCTGGCTGCCGGACCAGCGCTCATAGCGAGCGGCGACGAACTGGTGGCCGCCGTGTGGCCCTACCGGCGGCTGGCACTTCTGCGGCGCCTCACCGTGCTGCCGTTTGCCGGGTTGCTGTACCCAGCCTGGCTGGGCGCCGCCGCCAGTGGTTGCTGGGGCTGGGGCAGCAGCTGGAACCAAATACCCGAGGCCGCGCTGCTGGCGCTCGCCACCATCTGCCTCGCGCACGCACTCACTGTCCTGTCGGGGCATTGGTCTGTGCACGCGCACTGCGCGCTCACGTGCACCCCGGTAAGTGCTCGCGCACGAACCCGAGCGGGACCCCAGGCACAGGAAGGTCTTAGCAGGGTGTCTTGGGCTGCAGCGGGCTTGCATGTCCCCAATCAGGTGTGCAGCCTTCCAACTGCAAAGCCAGAGTCTCTAGCGGCACCCTCTGCCCTGTGGCTCAGGCCTGATTCTGACCCCAATGTGGCTCGCCATGCCGCTGTGGTGTGGTCATTTTGCTCCACAAGAAACACCTGGAACAGGCTTAGCGCAGGACCCAAATGTTACTGTTGTGTGAATTGTTACCTTAGCTCCCATATGGCGTGACGGTCCTGCCTTCCTTCCCCATCGTCTCCTACCTTGGTTTTGGCTCCTATTATTGATTTATTTCGCTCCTATCTATCTATCTATCTATCTATCTATCTATCTATCTATCTATCTATCTATCTATCTATCTATTTAGTGTTAGGCTAGAACTTTGGGGTAATTCCTCTGATCTATAAAGCCAAATCTTACGACCCCATGTTCAGCCTCTGTCCCTTGCTAAAAGCAAAGGAGAGTGCAGTTGATCCTAGTGCTGACAATGGGCAGGAGCGAGTTGTAAGTGACTTAATAGCTTCGGATTCCATGCTATCTGTCTGGAAGATAGGGGTGGTTAAGGTGAGGCTTGTCAGAGTATGCAGCCAGATGGTGCAGAGGTCCCAGGTTCAGAATTCTCAATGCAGTGCCGCTCCAGGAAGCAGCACTCACAAGGTGCTCCAGGTTGGTGGGGTTGCCCACTGATCACACTACAGATCACACCAGAGCTGAAGCCTGGGGCACCAATATCTGCTGAAGGCAGCCTCTTTTCTAATCCCAGCTCCGGGCTGGTCCTCAGGCCAACCAGGGAGGGGAGGTAGTGTCAAAGACCGAAGGAAAGAAACCAGAACATCCTCCAACGCACCCTCTCTGGCTCAGTGTGTGCATTGAATCCTCAGTACCAAGAGTGCACCCTGTTGTCTCCTTCATTAATATTTATCCTGCAGAGGGCCCCAGTTTTCAATGTTTGGCACCCAGGATTGGTGCCAACCCAGTGGTCCTCCCACTGGCCTTGGGGGACGGCCAGTGCAGGACATCCAAACCCTAGCATTCTAGCTGCCTTTTGGGCTGTAACTGAGAACTTCCTCTCCTAGGAAGGAGAAGTGAGTGGGAGGAGCTAAGCAGCCTTGGGTGAGGAGAGGCAGATCAGGGTTTGCTTCTCCCTGGGTTTCAGTTTCTCCCTGCTGTAAAGTGAAAGCTGAAACACCTCTCTCCAGGGTCACTGAGGGCAGCTAAGATAACCAGTGAAGTGTCTGCCATGGGGCCAGCGTGGCACCTTGTGCTCGTCTTCCGCTGAGGAATTTAAGTTCATTGTTGTGTGTTTGACCTGCACCTCCAATCACTGCAAAAACAGCTCGTAGGGGAGAGCTTGTGTCAAGAAAGTAGCCTGGATAAAACCGCTGGGGAAGAAGGTGGACTCATTCGTTACTGCAGAAGACAGATAACACTAAGAGGAGTCCCAGGAAACTTTAGATGAGGACACCTGGGGAGGACTCCAGAGTAGGATGGATCAGGGGAGCTTCATGTGTGTGCTTTGTGCAAAGAAAATCTTGACATTACAACACAATGTAGTCATCAACATAATTCCCTCTGGGGAACCTCACAAGTTACCAAGAGAAGAAAAATCTTCCTTATGGTGTTCTGTCATGTTTATATCTGTCTTTGACTGCATGCATGCTTGGATACCAAAATCCTTAGCTCAGACACAGGCAAGTCTGAGTGCCCAGTGTACTAGGGAGCAGTGAGCAAGCCAGAGGCAGCCAATGTGGTGGCAAGTGGGCCGTGGCAAGATGTGGGTCATATGAATGGAGAGCAAACTAGATGTTCCATATAGATTTGAGTTCATGTCCAGAATCCTGGGTGGTGAGTGTGCCCTGGATATCAGCTCTATTTTACAGTGATTAAGTAGAGTATGGCCAAGCCAGTAACTAGAGCCTCAGGCCATATTCAAAGCATTCTATGGGGCGGCTGTGTCCACACTCCTCTGCCCCATTAGGGGAATGTTGGGTTGAGGAGGAAGCAGTAACAGTCTTGGTTTTTGACAGGAGTATGACCCCAGCAAAGCAACCTTTGTGAAGGTGGTGCCCACCCCCAACAATGGCTCCACTGAGCTGGTGGCCCTGCACCGTGACAAGGTAGGGGGCTGGAACGGGCGCTGTGTGATATTCCTGGACACCAATGTTCTCCAGGTCGGGGGGCTTCTGCCACAAACACACCTTCCACCCCAGGGTGAAGATGGGCTGGAGGTGCTGTCATTTGAATTCCAGAAGATCAAATATTCCTATGACGCCCTGGAGAAGAAGCAGTTCCTCCCAGTGGCCTTCCCCGTGGGGCATGCCTTCTCCCACTATCAGAGCAGCAGAGGCTTCCAGGAGGACGCAGACATCCGGGCTGCGGAGAAGAAGTTTGGGAGCAACAAGTGAGTTGCTGCTCTCCTCCTCGGGGCCCCAGTGCACTGCTGCCCTGGCAGTGGGGCAGAAGGCTCTGCTCTTTAGCCCAAACTGCTAGGTGGCTACGGCCCCATTTGAGAACCCTGCTTTGCTCTGATTTCCTCCAAACTTGTCTGCCAACAGGACTCTCAGAGGGCGTGGAGCTGGGAGCCTCTGCTTTGTGGTGTGGGACCTTGTCCTGTCCTCCCCTCAGTGACCATTCTCTTTTTGTCTGTTTTGTGGCTCTTAAATTCCACTCTTGACTGGGGCAGTGGGAGGGGGATGTGCATGAATGTGCAAGTCTGCATGGAGGCTGGGGATCAGCTTCAGGTGTCACCCTCAGTAGAGTCCCTCTGAGCTAGAGCTCACTAAATACGCTTGCTAAGTAGCGGCCCCAGTGCTTGTCTCAGCTCTTCAGTGTAAGTATAAGTTCGCACCACTGCTCTTGGCAGTTTTCTGTGGAGTTAGGTCTTCATGCTTCTAAGGCAAGCACTTTACCAAATAAGCCATCTCTTTGACCTGACTTCCCTACAATTGTGGAATTAGATTCCTTCCCTCCTTCTTTCCTTCCTTTTTTTTTCTCAAGGCAGGGTTTCACTGTGTAGCCCAGGCTGCCATTGTACTCACTATGTAGACCAGGCTGGTCTTGAACTCACAGAGATCCACCTGCCTCTCCTTCTTGAATGTCGAAGGCATGTGCCACCACCAACTGGCACAGAGTTAGATTCTATCTTGAAATTTCTGTTCAGCTGTTTATGCTCATATACATCTCAGCACATTAGAAATGGTGATGATGCAACATCAGTGGGATTGGAGTACTGCTCTGGTTGAGTCTTGCCTAATGGGGCTAGAATGGATTCCCCTCCCAACACTGCAAAAGGAAAGCAAAACAAAACACACTGATGCCTCTTGGGTACTGGTTAGAATACAGATACTCCACGAGGACTTCTTTTACTGAAACTAAAGTGCCAGTATGCAGCTGGGAGAGGATAGTCCAAATGTTCGAACCAAATACCATCATTTGGCACCATAGCCTCATGGTGTTTGCCCTGACAGGGAAACTCTAGAGATCTTAGGAGACTGTTTCCCCCTGTGTTGCTGTACATGGAAGTTGGTGCCTGAAATGTGCTAGACAGGAGCCCTGCTGCTGAGCCACACCCCTAGCTGCCCCTGAGGTTCTTTCATGACACAGTTGCTTTTCAGGAAATGTAAATGTTACCACATCCAGTCCCAATTTAAAGTACCATTTGCTGGTCTCTGTAACCCTGATATTGACCGCATGAATGGCCTGGGACATATTTTTATGCTCTTTCTGTGGGTGTTTTTGTTTTTAAACTGTAGGATGTTCTGCAGTATCCTTTTGTCAAATCTTGCCATGTGTGGGGAAGTCTGTCAGTGCCCTTGGGTTTTGAGAGTAGAGCAAAGGCAGCCTGAATCAGACTGGGTGGCCACATGCTGCTTCAGGAGACACCCTAGGGACAAGCTACTTGAAACCTAGAGGGCTTCTTCTGAAAAATATAACAATCTCAAGGCCAGCAAGATGGCTTTAGAGGTACAAGCCCTTGTCATCAAGTGTGGCAACCTGAGTTTGATCCCAGAACCCACACAGTGTAAGGAGAGACCCAGCTCTGTAAGGTTTCCTCTGACCACCACACATGCACTGTATCGCATGCTTGCCACCCCTCCTTCTTACAGACAAAAGGAAAAATACATAGATATTTTTAAGAGGGTCTTGCATTGTGGTGTACATCTTTAATCATGAGGCAGAAACACTTGTATCTCTGCGAGCTCCTGGCCAGCCAAGGATACATTGTAAGAACCCGTTTCAGAGAGAGAGAGAAAACAGGAGAGGAGAAGGGAGGAAAGAAAGAAAAGAAAGGGAATAAATATCATAGTTGTAGAAGTTGGGGCTGGAGTTCCCCTAACAATTACAAGGTTCAGAGCACCATCCCCACCACCACATAAACTGGTCAAGGTGGCTGACTCTTGTCATCCCAGCACGTGAAGGTGCAGGCAGGGATATCAGGAGTGCAGACCTCCTTGGCCATATAAGGACAGCCTGGGTTACTTGAGAACTGTTCCAGGAAAAAAACCATCCAGTTCCAGTGGGGATCAGGCTCTCTCACCAGGATCCCCTCTTCCAGACACCCCTGTCCCACTGTTCTAATCTTGCCTTGGGGTGGTTGGTATTGGAAAAAGCCTGTCACAGACTTCAGCGCAGTGGTAAAGAGAGCGCATTGTCAGCCAGTCTCTGTAGCTATGAGCAGGTGAAGAAGAGCAAGGTTGAGTGCAGCCTCCCACCTTGGGTGAACCAAGTCTTGAAGAAGCCTGCAGAGGTTCCCAGCTGGAGGTGAAAGATAGGGCCTCCACGTCTTCAGCCTCATCCAGGAATTTGGGTATGGTCTTTTGCAGGGCTGAGATGGTGGTGCCTGACTTCTCTGAGCTCTTCAAGGAGAGAGCCACAGCCCCTTTCTTCGTGTTTCAGGTAACAACAGTTCTGGCCCTTGCACCGGCTCCTTCTTTGGGACTGTCACAGCTCAAATGAGCCCGGCTGCCACTTCCAAACCCCAGAGCCTCTTCCTGTCCTCAGGGATCATTGGTGTTGGTTTGCCGGGGTTTCTGGGCACAGGACAGATGGGCAAGGCTGACAGGCTGATGACTCACAGGTGTTCTGCGTTGGCCTCTGGTGCCTGGATGAGTATTGGTACTACAGTGTCTTCACTCTGTCCATGCTGGTGGCTTTCGAGGCTTCCCTAGTGCAGCAGCAGATGAGGAACATGTCAGAGATCCGAAAGATGGGCAACAAGCCCCACATGATACAGGTGTGGCTGGCACAACAGGTGGATGGTGACCCTGGCCAGCCCTGGGTGGGCACGGTGCGGACTCTGTACTTACTGACGTCCCCTTCAGGTCTACCGCAGCCGAAAGTGGAGGCCCGTCGCCAGTGATGAGATCGTTCCTGGGGACATCGTGTCCGTCGGTGAGGCAGGATTCCCTCCGCCCAGCAGAAGCCCTTGCTTCGTCTTGTGGCTGACCCTCCTGCCTGCACTTTGCAGGCCGCTCCCCCCAGGAGAACCTGGTGCCGTGCGATGTGCTGCTACTGCGGGGCCGCTGCATCGTGGATGAGGCCATGCTCACTGGGGAGTCTGTGCCACAGATGAAGGTACTGGAGGGAACGCGCAGCTCATGCACTGGTTCATGGAGAAAGGTATACATAGCAAGAGAGGCTAGTGGAGAGGCGGTCCCTCCAGACACAAGTGGAGGAGGCAGGTAGGCTGGAGGCAGAGCCGTAGATGTGGGGGACCTGGGTAGAGAGAAACCAGGCTGTTCAGTGGGGATAGGCATAGAGAATCCTCGTCTCATTGAGGAGGCCTAGTGCAGATCACGGGCATTAACTCCACGAGTCATGATGAGCAGACACCTGCCAAAGTAGATGGCATTTGCTGGTCTAGGTAGGGGCGCACTTGGGAGTAGGCAAGTCAGTGGAGACCAACCCTCCAGAGATGCAGCCTATTAATGCCTCAGCTCGGGAGGCTAAAGTGATCCCAGTCTGATGTCTCCTTTCTCAGGAACCCATTGAAGACCTGAGCCCAGACCGTGTCCTAGACCTGCAGGCTGATGCCCGGCTGCATGTCATCTTTGGGGGCACCAAGGTGGTACAGCACATACCCCCACAGAAGGCCACCTCAGGCCTGAAGCGTAGGTGCCTCAGGGGTGTTTTGGGTGTCCTGCACCTGCTGTAGCATGACAGAGGTGGGACAGAGGTGCTAATGACACACACCTCTGCTTGTTTCCTCAGCGGTTGACAATGGATGTGTGGCCTACGTCCTGAGGACTGGATTCAACACATCCCAGGTATGGTCCTTGATCACATGTAGGAGGGCCCAAAGTGTGTGATGGATCCTTCCAGAACACACACTCTAAGGCTGGTGGAGGCCTGCTTTCCCTGGGCTGAGCTAGCAGTGGGTGTGCCCAAGGTGGTCTGGCTGTTACCATCCAGGACAGGGTATTAAGTGAAGTGCTCTGGTAAACGCTTGAGTAATATCTGGAGGAGTGATAGAATCCTGGCATCTTCCTTTGCACTTCCTTGCCCTCTCCTGTGGCCCTGTGGTGTAAGCCTGTTCCGGGCTCTTGCCTGTCTGTTTCATGGTCTGTGGCAGGCCTTGCTGTTCCCTAGAAAGAGAGGTGAATCTCAGTGCTCCTAGGTAGGAGAGGCCACTGTTCCACACAGGCCTCCCAGGTAAGACGGTTCTTCCTATCTCTGCAGGGCAAGCTACTGCGTACCATTCTCTTTGGGGTGAAGAGAGTCACTGCAAACAACCTGGAGACTTTCATCTTCATCCTCTTCCTCCTGGTGTTCGCCATTGCTGCAGCTGCATATGTATGGATTGAAGGTAAGCACCCTGACAACTCCTCTTCCATGGCCCCATCCCTGCCCTAGGCTGCCAGGCCCTGTTTCCACAGGGACTAAGGACCCCAGCCGGAACCGATACAAGCTCTTTCTGGAGTGTACTCTCATCCTCACCTCGGTTGTACCCCCTGAACTGCCCATTGAGCTGTCCCTGGCTGTCAACACCTCCCTCATCGCCCTGGCCAAGCTCTGTGAGTGCTGAGTGACTGGTGGGGCATTGTTTAGAACAGGCAGGAACTCCGAGGGCCCTCGTGACCCCAGGTCCCACCCTCCACCCACAGACATGTACTGCACAGAGCCTTTCCGGATCCCCTTTGCTGGCAAGGTGGAAGTGTGCTGCTTTGACAAGACTGGTACCTTGACCAGTGACAGCCTGGTGGTGCGTGGTGTGGCCGGCTTGAGGTGAGCATAAAGGAACTCTTCTCCAACCCCCCACAAACAGACCCAAACTTGGCCTGAGCGTCCACTAAAGGTTCCATTACATAGGGTCCTATGTAGTGGTCAGTATGAGTGGCATTAGGGTAGGGAGATTGATTCAGCCCCAGAACAACCACCGTAGACCTGGCACCTCATCTGTTGGGATCTTAAAAGTTATCTTGAAGGCTAGCACACTCAAAGGACCACTGTCCTCACCAAAGCATCCCTAGCGACCAGCACACTGAGTACTGCTGCCTCAGCAGGGGCCCCTGGTAGCACTCATTGACAGTTCCCGAGTCCCCTGTCCACCTGTAACCAACTGTCATGTCTTTGCAGAGATGGGAAAGAGGTGACCCCAGTGTCCAGCATTCCCATAGAAACACACCGGGCCCTGGCCTCCTGTCACTCGCTCATGCAGCTGGATGATGGCACCCTAGTGGGTGACCCCCTAGAAAAGGCCATGCTGACAGCTGTGGACTGGACACTGACCAAAGGTGAGGGACTAGCATCCAAGCTCTGGCACGGGCAGGCCCATGATGGTGACATTCCTCCAGGCTAGTGCCCAGGTTAGCCTCTCATCAATATCTTCTTGGGTCTGTGTCCAACCTACCCTGGCTGATCTACTGTTCCTGCTGTGATCAGCAGGGTTCTGGGACTGCTGGGATGGGAAAGCTGGGGCAGAGTATGGGGGGCTTGGCTACCTCTCCGGAGCGAAGCCCCTCAGGACTCGTACTTATTTGTTTCCAGATGAGAAAGTATTCCCCCGAAGTATTAAAACTCAGGGGCTGAAAATTCACCAGCGCTTTCATTTTGCCAGTGCCCTAAAGCGAATGTCCGTGCTCGCCTCCTACGAGAAGCTCGGCTCCACTGACCTCTGCTACATCGCGGCTGTGAAGGGGGCCCCCGAAACCCTGCACCCCATGGTGAGCCAGCCCCGGCCCTGGGGTTAGGGGGCAGGCAGGGAGCAGGCAGTGACGCCCTCCTCTGTTCCCTCAGTTTTCCCAGTGCCCACCTGACTACCACCACATCCACACTGAGATCTCTCGGGAAGGAGCCCGTGTCCTGGCTCTGGGGTACAAGGAGCTAGGGCATCTCACTCATCAGCAGGTGAGGGTCTGTTACCCCATCATACCTCTGCTTTGGGTTGTCCTGGGCACCTCCTCAGAGAAGGCCAACAGGCGTCCCACATTCCACCATTGTTGTGCCTGCTGTCTAGTCCTCAGATGCCTTAGTGGATCGGTACCCTCCACTCCTTTCCTCCAACTGTCGCCACCCTTCTTCTCCACCTCCAGCAGTGCAGCTGCCCTTTGACCTGCTTCTTGGTCAGTCTGGTCCAGTCTGTTCAACCCTGTAGCCAAACATGCCTCTAGAACTTAATGTCTGCTAACAGGCTTGACTGTGGAGACCCATTCAAGCCAGGACCCAAGGCCTCTGTTCTCCTGCATTGTGCCTTGCTCCTCCTGGTCTTGGAAAGTCCTGTTTCTCCCAAGTCTTTTCTCCTGGACCTGTTCACCCTGACCTTCACCTTTACTATTCTACTGTGATTTTTGCGATCTTTATCACCTGCCTTCCTTGGAGCTTTGTGGGCAGCCTGAGGGTGGTGGCCTTGCTCAGTCCCACTTTTGAACAAGCCACAGAGGGCTCTGTGATGTGTCGGTATTCACAGTCATAAGGCCTAGGTATAGTTGGGCTAGACCCCGCTTTGCACCTACCTTGCCTCTTCCCGCCTGTCTGACATTTCTCCTCTTAGACGGCAGGGCTTCTCCTCTCCTGGAACCACATGCACACAGTGGCTGTAGTTGCTGAGGCACTTACAACCTGCTTTCTTCACTGGGTTCCACCCTGGGAGATGTGAAGAGGCTGGTGAGAAGGACAGATAGTGAAGGCATCTCTATCTGCCCACAGGCCCGAGAGGTCAAGCGGGAGGCGCTGGAGTGCAGCCTCAAGTTTGTGGGCTTCATTGTGGTTTCCTGTCCACTCAAAGCTGACTCAAAGGCCGTGATCCGAGAGATCCAGAACGCATCCCACCGGGTATGAGCAAAGCAAGAAAGTTGAAGCAGGGGCAAGGAGGTAGGCACATAGTACTGTGCCAGCCTCTAGGTCTCAGCAGTGAGGAGATCGCAGGTTTTAAGCTGGGAGTAGGTAGAGCTATCATTCCCAGAAGTGAGTAGAGGATGCTCTGTAGCACAGCCCCCTCTTGCAGCACATCACCTCCTCAGAGTCAATGAGGAGGAGGCAGAGGCTAGAGGTAAGGGATGAAGGCCATGCCTGTTCTTATGAGCAGTCCCAGAGAGAAGCATGTAACACAACTCATCCCCACTGAACCCTCACAGCCATGGCCTCCCTACCTCCCTTTTCCATCACTAGAATGTTCTTCATACAAACAGGTATGAGACCCTGGGCACTGGCAGCAAAAGGGCTAATTCTTGTGTTTTAAGTGAACCCAATAAGCTTTATTTGGTGATGTGCCCATCATCCTAGCACCAGGGAGGCAGAGGTCAGTGGGTCGATGTGAGTCTGAGACCAGCCGGGCCTTCATAGTGAGACTGTGTCTCAAAAAGCAAAAAGTGAGATCTGAGAGTTGGTTCAATGGTTTAGAGAACTTGCTGTGTAGTCTTGAAGACCAGAGTTTATATCCCAGCATCACAAAATACCTGTAATTTCCACAGTGAGGGATTGGCTATCTCTTCCGCCCTTTATATCCACAGCTGCACATACCCATTCATATAAACACAGTGAAAGGTGAGTTATTCCAAGAAGCAGTGCGTTGGGATTGAAGTGGGACTCAGCACGTGTTTGGTGTGAAGCAGCCCCGGGTGTTAGCCCCGCCCTGTTGGCTACCATAGCTCTGCCATTTGTATAGCATGCCCTGGATTGGTAGGCTGTGGTCTCCCATAGAGATTGTGGCCTTTGCTCTCATCTTTTCTTATGAGGAGCTGTGAGGCCAAGGTGAGAGTTCTGCCCAGCAAGTCTTCCCTGCTAAGCCCTGTCCCCTGTCCCCTAGGTGGTGATGATCACAGGAGACAACCCGCTCACTGCCTGCCATGTGGCTCAGGAGCTGCACTTCATTGACAAGGCCCACACACTCATATTTCATCCTCCCCTGGAGAAAGGTGAGGCTGGGTAGTCCAGAGCCAGTGTGTAGGAGGCCTCAGAACATGGCCAGTGTGATGCGAGGCTGTGTGGTATTAGAGTGGTCACCGGTTCCTGAGTCTGCCAGGTTTGTTTACAACACGCCTCATGCACACTACCAGAAAGAGGTACCCATCCCTCATCCTTGCCTACCTTGGGCTAGGCAGGTCAGTCCTGTGTCATTACCTAGCGGGTTGCCAGATTTCTAACGCCTGAGAGGTGCACCAGCTGCTGGCTGAAAAGGCATGGCATGTTGTTAGCACATCTGGCTGACTGGGCAGCTTTCACGTACACTGTAGAAGAGAAGCTAAACTGCTTCACTGGCTGTTGGCGTCTTGTGAGCCAAGAGGCTGGGACTCACGTCCACCCAGCTAGATGTGAGGGTGCATTCTGGTCAGCCCAGTACTTGAGAGACTGAGGCAAAAGGACTCCTGTTATTTGCTATTAGATGCTACACAATGGCCTCCAGGCCAGTTTTTGCATGTGTGTCTTCCGAGACCAGCCTTACAGCCCTTTCTGCAGAAGTAAGTGAACCCGCTTGTCGCTCAGGTCACTGGGTGTCACACAGTGCAGGACCTGTGCAGTGGGCATCCCAGGGCAGGATGGCAGGATGGAAGGGTTAGGTGCACCCAGCTGGCAAAGCTTCTAAACCTCCCCCTGCCTCTCGAGAGAACCAGTCACCACGCCCAACTGTTGACCCCAGGTCTCCCTAAGGGTTGTGGACAGGCAATCCTAAAGTGGTGATCCTAACTGTCACTTTATGGGCAGGCCAAGCAGGTTGACTAAGCTTTCCATCCTCAGACAGCCTCTGGGACATCAGTACAGGGTGTACTCAGGAGCAGCCTCCCCTGCCTGGTCCTACATCTGAGCTGCAGAGATAAAAATCGGGCCCTACGGGCTTAGCGTGGGAGGGCTCCTGGTTCCCAAAGGGCTGGCAGTGGAGAGGAGGTCTGCTAGATGAGGCAGCAGTGTCAGATAACATGTAGAGGGAGAAGGAGGCTTGATTTCTGAGAGCAGGCCTGCTGTGTTTGCATCCAGCCTGTCATGCAGCTACTACCTGGGGGTCACCTCTACCTGAGGGTCTTGTGTGTTCCCTGTGGAATGCCCAGAGCAGGGCCAGGTTTTGGGTGAAGCTGTGGTGGCCCAAGAGTTCCAACCCTAAGCATAGATATGACCCACAGGCCAGCCGTGTGAGTGGCGCTCCATTGATAGCAACATCGTGCTGCCTCTGACCCCGGGTTCCCCCAAGGAACTGGCCCTGGAACATGCGCTATGCCTCACAGGTGATGGCTTGGCTCACCTGCAGGCTGTGGACCCCCAGCAGCTGCTCCACCTCATTCCTCATGTGCAGGTGTTTGCCCGTGTGGCCCCTAAGCAGAAGGTATGTGCAGGACCCTGGGGTTGGGCACTGGTGGCTTTGGGGATGGCTGCAGCCCCAATTATTTCATGCTTTCATGCAGGAATTTGTCATCACTAGCCTGAAGGAGCTGGGCTATGTGACTCTCATGTGTGGAGATGGCACCAATGATGTGGGCGCGCTGAAACACGCTGATGTGGGTGAGCACCAATAGCTGGGAGCTTTGTCTTCATCACTAGTGTGAGGACGGCTCACTTGGCCCTGTTGCTCAGAGACAAGGCATTTGATAGGAGCTGGGGGTGTGGCTCCTCCCTAGAACCCTCCAATGAGAGGCCAGAGGTATGAGTTAGCAGATGTCTTCCTTATATGTACAAAGTCCTGAGTTTCATCCCAAACACTGAACAAATAAGTAATTTTAATTCATAGCCTCCCTGGGCAGTGGTGCTCATCCAGGCAGATCTCTGTCATCCCAGAGCTCAAAAGAGTCTGGGGTTCAAGTTTATTCTTGCCTGTGTAGCAAGTTCAAGGCCAGCCTGGTAACATGGAACCCTGTCTTTCAAGAAGAAATCTTGCGGCTGGAGAGATGGCTCAGAGTTTAAGAGCACTGGCTGTTCTTCAAAAGCCCTGAGTTCAGTTCCCAGCAACCACATGGTGGTTCATCAATGATGAAATCTGGTGCCCTCTTCTGGCCTCAGGCACACATGCAGACAGAATACTGTATAAATAATTAAATCTTAACAAAACCAAGAAATCTTGAGGAGCCTACAAGGTCAGAGAAGGAAGGGTACAAGCATGAGGACCCCTCACAGAGGGTGTGAATCCTAGGGTCAGGTATGGTTGCCACAGTTCACTGTCGGTGCAAGTGTTGACAGTCCTAGACCTCAAAGACTAAGCTTTGATCTTTCTGGGTTTTTTTCCATTTTGCCTGCATTGTCTGGAGTTCTCGACTTCATAGACTTTTTTTTTTTTTTCTTGAGTAATTAGTTTCTTTGGGGACTAGTAGTTTTTTACCCCCCTTCAAGTTAGGGTTTCTCTGTGTAGCCCCTGGCTGTCCTGGAACTCACTCTGTAGACCAGGCTGGCCTCCAACTAACAGAGATCCACCTGCCTCCTGAGCACTGGGATTAAAGGTGTGCACCATCTCCGCCTGGCTTGCTTTCTTTTTTCACCCAGTGTTTTAAAATACATTTCTTAGTAATGTTTGGTGGCGTTTCAATGCTTGTGGAGGTACATGCCTGCCGCCACATAGTTGTACGGGTCAGAGGATGCCTTGTGGGGTTGGTTCTCTTCATGGTCACGTGAATGCCAGGCATATGTGAGACATGGTTTTATTTGCCAAGCCATTAACCAGCAAAGCAACTTGGCCAGTCCCTGAGGCCCTCACAGAGCAGTCAGGTAAATGGGGGATCTTGGACCAGCTCAGCCTGGGGTCTAGCTCTGCAACTGGATACTGGTACCTGCCTCTGGGCCTCTCCACCACTCCTTCCTCATGCCTTCTCAGGCGTAGCACTCCTGGCCAATGCCCCTGAGAGGGTTGTAGAACGGCGACGACGGCAAAGGGACAGTCCAGTCCTGAACAACAGTGGCCCCAGAGTCTCCTCCAGGTCAGCCAAACAGAGGTCGCCACTCCTCTCCCCCGAGGAGCCACCAGCCTCCCACAGGGTGAGTGTCCAAATCGGAAATGCCCACAACCTTTGTTAGCCAGAGCTGACCCCTGTTGGCCTCCCCGCAGGACCGCCTGAGCCAGGTGCTGCGGGACTTGGAGGACGAGAGCACCCCCATAGTGAAGCTGGGGGATGCCAGCATTGCAGCGCCCTTCACCTCCAAGCTCTCCTCCATCCAGTGCAGTGAGTCCCAAGCACCTCGCCCTGCCCTTTCCTGGAGCCGTGCTCACCCTGCACCCTGCCCAGTCACCCAGAAACACGCCCCTACCTACTCCTGCCCTGCTTCCCCACAGTCTGCCACGTGATCAAGCAGGGCCGTTGCACGCTGGTGACAACACTACAGATGTTCAAGATCCTGGCCCTCAATGCCCTCATCCTGGCATATAGCCAAAGTGTCCTCTACCTGGAAGGTGTCAAGTTCAGCGACTTCCAGGCCACCCTGCAGGGGCTGCTGCTGGCTGGCTGCTTCCTCTTCATTTCCCGCTCCAAGGTGAGCCCTGGACCACCTAGGGCTGGCCACAGGGCATTTCAAGAGCTCTTGTGGATTGGAATTGTCATCTCCCAGGTTACAGACAGACCTAGAGCCCAGAGGCAGGAGTCCTGAGATTGCACAGGACATACAGACAGGGTCAGGCCTGGCTGGCTGCCAGTGATACAGCTTAGGGTACACCACTGACTGTGAGCTTGGGGTCCAGGCAGGTCACAGCCCCAGGGCAAAGGAAATGATGAATTAGAGCAAGCAGAGGACACACAGTGCTGTGAGGGGGGAAAAAGTGTGTCACAGGCTTTTGGGGCTGGCCTCAGGGACAGCCAGGGAGGCCTCCTAAGGAAAGGGTGCTGCCACAACCGGAGTCGGCGCTGGTCACTGATGTGGCGAAATAGAGGTCTAGTGGCCAGAGGCTGTGTGTGTCAACTTCCCATCAAGGTGAGGAAAGGCTGCACAGAACACCTTGAAACAAAAGGTCTGTCTTGGCTTAGGCTTCCAGAAGTTTCAGGCCACTCACCTCACAGCAGCTAAGAGAGAAAGGCTTGTCCTGAGGGCTGCACTCCCTTTATTCTGGCCCCACCAACTAAGCCTTTTTCAGTCCAGGCATGAGGTCAGAGCCTTAGAGATCCAGTCACTTTCCAAAGTCCTACCATAACACGTTCCCTGGGTCTTCTGGAGACATTAGGGTGGGAAGCTAGCAGGCTGGACCAGGCATGCCTCCAGGTCCTAGGCTCTGACTACCGTCTTGGGGGTAGAGAGTGAATCTGTTTCCTGACGGATCTCCATTGTTACCGTGGGATACAGACTATTTGGGGCATATGCAGCCCCTGGGTCAGTATCAAACAAGGTTCCTGAGGAGTCAGGAGTATCCTCTCACTCCCTCTTGACTGAGTAAGCTGCCTCTGTCATTCCTGCCCTGCAGCCTCTCAAGACTCTTTCCAGGGAGCGGCCCTTGCCCAATATCTTCAACCTCTACACCATCCTCACGGTGATGCTGCAGTTCTCTGTCCACTTTCTGAGCCTCGTCTACCTGTACCGTGAGGCCCAGGCTCGCAGCCCTGAGAAGTAAGTGGTGTTTGGGAAGACAGGAGGGCAGGGGCAGCCAGCCAGGCCCTGGCTCTGGATCATGGCAGCAAACTTCAGAGGGTGCCTGAGCAGAAGGGTACTGACACCCTCATGCCCTTGCAGGCAGGAGCAGTTTGTAGACCTATACAAGGAGTTTGAGCCAAGCCTGGTCAACAGCACTGTGTACATCATGGCGATGGCCATGCAGATGGCCACCTTCGCCATCAACTACAAGGTGAGGCGCCGCATGCCTGCCCATACCCACCTGGTGGACCCCTTGCCCAGCCCTCCCCAGGCAGCTGTGCTTTTTCCTTACAGGGCCCACCCTTCATGGAGAGCCTGCCTGAGAACAAGCCCCTGGTGTGGAGCCTGGCGGTGTCACTGCTGGCCATCGTTGGCTTGCTCCTCGGTTCCTCGCCCGACTTCAACAGCCAGTTCGGCCTCGTGGACATCCCTGTAGAGGTGAGTGGCTCTGAGCTATGGCCCCTGGCTCAGCCCAGCTCAGCCACTGACCCAGCTCACCTGCCTCCTCCTTGACAGTTCAAGCTGGTCATCGGCCAGGTCCTGGCTCTGGACTTCTGCCTGGCACTCGTGGCTGACCGTGTCCTACAGTTCTTTTTGGGGACCCCGAAGCTGAAAGTGCCTTCCTGAGACGATGGTGCTGGTATCCACCGCCTACCTTGGCTGCCCAGAGACAGGAGCATCACCGTTGCCCCGGGGGGACACTGCTCCCATCTCCACAGCAAGGCCGCGCTGCCTTGCTCTTGGAAGACTTGAGCTGGGACCCTGTGGGCATCCGCTGGCCGGGTTAGTGGAAGCAGCCCTGGCTAGCACCTTTGGTAAATAAATCGGCGTCTGCAATTTTATGAAGCCTGCATTCACTTGTCTGTGCCACCTCTCACCACCACAGGCACAGAATGACACCCTCTGTGGGCATCCAACCCTTTCTTAGGCCAAACCTAGAGCTGGGACCCCAGGTTTTTAATCTCATGCACATCCTGTATTTGTTGGGTTTTTTCAACCCTGAGAGGCTAACGGTATGCCTTCCTTGGTGCAGGGACAGAGATGCAGAATACTGTCCTTGCAGTCACAGGTCTCACTCCGGTTCTGAGACCTGTCTCGTACCACAGATTAGGCTGCCAGCGGCTGGGGCCCTCAACCCAGCCCTGGATAGTCTCCAGGCTCTCAGGAAGATACCTGCAGGTGTGGGACTCCTGAGCCTGGGATGGAGCTTGGAGGTCCCAGTACAAGGTGTTCGTGCCTGCCTGCCAAAAAGTGCCGACTGCACTGAACGGAACCACCTCAAAAGCCTGACCCAACCAGACAGTGGCACACACTCAGCAGGCAGAGGCAGGGGCAATCTCTTAAGTTTGAGGCTAACCTGGACGCACACCGAATTCAGGCCAATCAGGCCAAATAGCCGTTTGTCTCCAAAATAAAAAAAAAAAAGGAACCTGACCCAGCTTTGAAAGCTGCAGGGTGCTGGGGACTTCGGGTTCCCTGCAGCCTTCATGACGTCAGTTCTTCACTTGGGGCGCCCTGGATCTAAGTGTCTGAACTAATTCAGTGTAGTCTCTGGGTGAGGAGGCCAGCAACTTAGGCTTCCTAGAAGAGAGTGCTAACGGGCTCAGAAATCTGAAGAAGGGACCTGCTGACCTGCTGAGGCTCAGCTCTGCAGCAGGGACTGAGCGCTGAAAGCAAGTCAGAAGTGCGATGGTAACTTCCGGGAGGGGCGTGGCCGTCTCGGGGGCGGGGCGATACCGCTGGGCCCGCAGAGGCAGGAAATCGGGGCTGGTCCCGGGCGGCGGTCAGCCCTGTCCCATCTCAGCTCCACCGCGCCTTCCCTACTCCACCCCCTGCCCCCGGGCCTCGCCATGGACGCAGCTGAGACAGGTAGGGGCGTGGGGACCGGGGTGGGGGGCCCTCCCACGACCACTTCTCAGCGCCTAAATCAGGGAGCCCAACTTGACCTGACAGCGGAAAAGGAGTACTGGCAAGGGGAGGAATGTGGGGAGCCCCAGCACCCTGGATAACTCCGAAGCGCACAGGACGCACGGCGCCGGCCCCTGACCCAGGGACTGCCCTGCAGAGCCGGCACCCCGGATGCCTGGGGGAAGGGGCCCAGGAAGGGGAAGTGGCCGCTTCTGCTTCTGATTGTGTCGGATGGATGGGGGCGGGGTGTCACGGCCAGGGTCCCTGCAGGGAGCCCTGGGGGACATGGGTCCAGGGGCGGCAAAATTGAGACTACGTCTGGGTTACGTTTCCGGCTGTCTTTGTGTGTCGAGTGTCATTCAGTGCTGTCCCTCGTGGTTTCAGCCGTACTCGCGTGTGTTTATGCCTCGGGCTAAGCGCCTGTGCGTCCCACGTGCAGTTCCATCTGTCTGGCTTGGGGTCCATGTGGCTCCATTGTCAAGCCAGCCCTCTACTCCGGCGTTCGTGTGGCAGCTGCGTCTGTATTTTTCCTTTGCTCATGAGTCCGCGCCTGTGTGGGTGTCTCTGTGACTGAGCAACCGCTTCTCTGATTTTGCCTGGGTTCGTCTGTTCGCTCTGCAATGAGCCCACCGAAGCTCGCAGTGCCATCCCACACTAGCCGTGGACTCATACAGGTCTCTGTGTCTCTGTCTCTGACTCTCTCTCTTCCACCTCTGTTTTAGAGCTGGGTGAGGCGCATGCGATTGCTTTGCCACCACCGTGGGTGGAGGGAGGCAGTGGTTGGCTCATGTTTTCTTATACTTCCCTTCCCCAGACTTAACCCCAGCTCCCGAGGGCAGAAAGAGGTACAGTGACATCTTCCAGAGCCTGGACAACCTCGAGATATCACTGGGGAACGTGTGAGTCCGAGCCTGTGTCACCATCTGGCTGAGCTCCCCAACTATCTATGTATCACGCTGCCTCACATCAGGACACCCTGACTTTCGACCCTGAGCCTCCCAAACACCTGTGCCCACTGGTATTTTAGATGGCACAGGCGTTTTGGGTGTATCTCAAAAGTGGTCCTCATGATCCCTTAAAATGGTTGAAATAACTATAATCCCACTCTGTGAACCCCTAAATTACCTAGGGCCCTTCCAACCCTTTCTCAAGTCTTGTTTTTAGAAAACGCTCTCACCTGGGAATGGGCATATAGCTGCGTAGTTAGCAGGTGCATAGCATTCACAAGGCCCAGCATTTAATCCTGCCTGTACCACAAAAGGGCAAGGGGTGGTGGTGGATGGAGTTCGCTTGGTAGAATGCTTGTCTGGTATACACAAAGCCCTGGATTCCATCCATAGTACTGCACAAACCAAGCAGGGTGGTGGTGCATGACTGTAATTCCAGCACTTGGGAAGTAGAGGCCAACACAGTGAGTTGAAGGCCTGCCCTGCCAGGGTACAAGAGCTTCTGCCTCGAAATAAACAACCCACAGCCTCACCTGGTTCCCTTAAATCCTCAGATCAAACCTAGAATCACAGATAACTTCAAAGACTACATTTCTTCCTTCTCCCCCAACTGTCCTAGCAGCCCCAGGACTCTTCCCCTACAAAGGACAGTCTAGGCAGAAATGGCTTCCTAACACCATTATCCTCCCCTGACCCCCAGGACTTTCGACCACCTGGCTGGAGACCTTGTACTCAGAGAGGACCTGGAGCCTGACAAGGCTGCCACAGCCACAGTGGTGACTGAGGAGGTAAGGGACAGGATGAGGGTGCTCAGTGAGGCAAGCACGCTTGCTTTTTGCTTGCTCCTGAATGCTGTCTCTCGTCCCTTTACCCCAGAGCAATGAAGCCAGTTGTTGGAGTGATCCCTCCCCAGAAGGTCCTGTACCCCTCACAGGTAGGAGAGGACTTCAGGCAAGGGTGGAGGAGTAGAGGAGGACATTTCTTCACTATTCTGTGCCAGATGTAGGGGCTGGAGCAACCTCACAGTGAATCCATGCCCCTGTCCTAAAGGATTCCCCAGTCTGCATAGAGAATGTGTAAATTTTGATGCTGGCATCCGTCCCAAAAGGGGCTCTAGGGAGCCATAAGGTATGGGATGGAAGCCATGGATCTGGTCACTGGGTTCAGAGAAGGGTTCCATGAGGGGCCAGGGCTCAGGGATTTCCCTATTTGTTCCAGAGGAAGAACTAGACCTGCGACTCATTCGGACCAAGGGTGGTGTGGATGCTGCCCTAGAGTATGCCAAGGCATGGGGCCGCTATGCCAAGGAGCTGCTGGCTTGGACAGACAAGAGAGCCAACTATGGTGAGGCTTCTTTCTGCCCAGCCCCTGATGGCAAGCAGGACCCACACCCCAGTTGCCTACAGACCTCTGTCTCTCCTCCCGTAGAACTTGAGTTTGCTAAGAATATCATGAAGATTGCTGAGGCTGGCAAGGTGTCCATCCTCCAGCAGGTACCAACCCTGCCCCAGAGCCCATCCCCCCTGCCCCCCCTTCCCTGTCCATTTAGACCCTGAAGCAGCCCTGCCCTCCACAGAGCCAAATGCCACTCCAGTACATCTACACCTTGTTTCTGGAACATGACCTCAGCTTGGGAGCCCTGGCCATGGAAACGGTGGCCCGGCAGAAGAGAGACTACTACCAGGTGGGTGCCCTTCCCCCACCACAAGAGGAAGCTCCATGCCGTCCCATTCAGGAGGAAGGAGAGGCCCAGAGATGCTCTTGTCCAGTATTCCTACATTGAGATTCCAACCTGGCTTTCCATGAGACTGCAGCTTGCACACACGCATGCATGCATGCATGCTCATGCACACACAGGAGCACACGTGCTCACACACACACACACACACACACACGCGCGCGCGCGCGCGCGCGCACACACACACGCAAACTGGTGCTTTTATTTGAGAGGGTACTAGGGAAGGTATTTCATTCGTGGGAGTATTAGGGAAGTCTCTGACAGCAGGACTGCACCCCCAGCCCCAAATCTTAAAATTCTTCATCTTAGAAACACAGTTTCATGGGTCATAGTGGTACATGCCTTTAATCCTAACACTTGAAAGGCAGAGGTAGGTGGATCTCTGAGTTCAAGGCCAGCCTGATCTACAGAGTGAGTTCCAGGACAGCCTGAGCTACATGTGAGACCCTATCTTAAACG
The DNA here is from genome assembly GCF_907164565.1 of Psammomys obesus. NCBI lineage: Eukaryota > Metazoa > Chordata > Mammalia > Rodentia > Muridae > Psammomys > Psammomys obesus. Next base: position 1,346,527 of record NW_026594377.1, on the reverse strand, counting down.
ATCAAACAAAAGGAACACTGATTTCAAGCCTGGCATGATGGTACACACCTTTAATTCCAACACTGGGGAGGCTGAGGCAGGCAACAATCTCTGAAGTGGGGATCAGCCAAGGTCCTTAGCTACACAAGCCTGAGGACCTGAGTTCAATCCCTGAAACACACATAAAAGTAGAAGGAGAGATCCAACTTTATAATGTCCTCTGACTTCCACACACATGGCATGGCATGTGTGCCTGCACACACATCATACACACAATAATAATATAATAATAATAATAATAATAATAATAATAATAATAATAATAAATAGGTTTTAAAAAAGGAAGGGCTAGAGACAAAGCACAATAGTAGAATACTTACCTACCATGTGCAAGGGTTCAAATTCCCAGTAGCAAAAAATGAAAAGAACACATGGAGTCGGCTCAACAGGTGAGGGCACTTGCCACCAAGCCTGGTGGCCTGAGTTTGATTCCTTGGGGCCTCTGTGGAGAAAGGAGAGGCTTGACTCCCTGGCCTCCACAAACATGCCCTGGCATGAGTGTATTCTCTACACAAACACAAAATAAATTTTAAAAAAATTAAAAAGAGGGCCTCAGTGGTTGAGAGTACATACTGCTCTTGCAGAGGACTTGGGTTTGGCTCTTAGCACCCACGACTGGCGGTCCACAACCACCTGGAAATCTAATGCCTCTGTGCACAGGCTCACACACATACCCACAACTTAAAATAACAAAAACTAAATTTAAGACATTTCTATTGAAAAATACAACAAAAAGGGTTGGCAGGATGGCATTTCTCAGGAATAAAGCTTTAGGATGGATCCCTGAAGATGAGATGGGTGGCCATACAACTTTCTGCGTATGTACATGGGCCTAGGGTAGAGCAGGCCTGGTTGAAAAAAAAAAGACTAGCTTCAGAAAAGTGTTCAGGTCTGGGGGATGGGAGGTGGTATCTAGGGGCAGAGCCCATACTAGGGGCTGGGGCATGAAACGGAACAGATGGGAGGGGCTGAAGCTGCTTCCCCGTTTATCCCGTTCTCCACTCCGCAGCCTCTGGTGGCCAAAAGGATGGAAATTGAGAAGTGGAGGAAGGAGTTCAAGGAGCAGTGGCTGAGGGAGCAGAAGCGCATGGTAAGGCCGGGCACAAGGAAGTTCTGCCCGGAAGGATGGAGGCCTCCGCAAGCAAGGGCTTACGATCCTCTTATTGCCCCCAAGAACGAGGCGGTGCAGGCACTGCGGCGCTCCCAGCTCCAGTACATTCAACGCAGAGAGGACCTGTGGGCACGCTCCCAGGGGTCCCCTGAGGACCCTCCTCCCCAGGCGTCTCCCGGATCCAGCAAGCAGCAGGAGCGTAGACGGCGTTCCCGAGAGGAGGCGCAGGCCAAGGTGGAGACCCAGTACCAAGATTTCCTGACGTCTGGCCACTCCCCTCTCCCCAACTTCTCTTCAGTCCTCCCTGCCTTGGTTTCCCCAGGCACGAGAGGCAGAGGCTCTGTATCAGGCTTGCGTCCGGGAGGCCAACGCGCGCCAGCAGGATCTGGAGACCACCAAGCGGCGCATAGTGTCACATGTACGCAAGCTGGTGTTGCAAGGAGACGAAGTGCTTAGGCGGGTAAGGCCTCCCCCAACCCCATGGTCACTCTTGGGCACCAGTGAATACTTCTTTCTCTATCCCTAAGCCATCATGCACATCTCCATCTTTCCAGGTGACCCTGGGACTGTTTGAGTTGCGAGGCGCCCAGGCTGAGCGAGGACCTCGTGCCTTCTCTGCGCTGGCTGAGTGCTGTGCGCCCTTTGAACCTGGTCAGCGCTACCAGGAGTTCGTGCGGGGGCTGCAGCCCGGGGCCCCGCCACCGCCATCTCCCGCCTTCTGCTTCCAGGAGGTCGCGCCTGTGGTGCACAGGTGAGGCCTAGGGCTGGGCTTGGAGTAAGCCTAGAAGCTCCATGCCAGGTTTTAGCATATGTATACACTATAGTTTGATTGTTTACCTCTGTTACCCTGTCTTGTCACCCTCCTAGCCCAGCTGAATGCATTACTCTCTTAACTAGTCACCATGTACTTTAATGTTTTAGAGATTTTTGTTTGGTTGGTTTTTGTTTTTGTTTTCAAGACGGGGTTTCTCTGTGTAGCCCTGGCTGTCCTGGAACTCGATTTGTAGATCAGATCATAGAGCTCTGCCTGCCTCTGCCACTTGAATGCTGGGATTAAAGGTGTGCACCACAACTGCCTGACTCTCTAGGTAACCCTGGCTGTCCTGGAACTCGCTTAGTGCCTTTTTATTTAAATAATTTTTATTTACGTGTATGTGTGTATGCCAGCTGTGTGCAAGTGCCCTCAGAGACCTCAGAAGAGGGCATTGGATCCTGTGGAGCTGGAAGCAGTTGTGAGCCTCCAGTGTGGGTGCTGGGAACTGATCGTGGACCCTGGAAGAGCAGCCAAGCACTCATAAGCCCTGAGCCGCCTCTCCAGCCCCTCATGTGCCTGCTTGCTTGCTTGCCTGCTTGCTTGATTGTTTTTAAATGACTCAATGGCTTTCACTTAGGGTTGCTTACAGGATCTTGAGGGACTTTTGATGAGTTATCCCAGCCTTAGGATGGTTGGGCTAGGACGCTTAAAGGACTGAGACGGTCCTGGACAGCAGAGTATACAAACCTAGGTCCTTGGAGCTGAGACCCAGACTCCATGCCTGCTTGCCAGTTTCCTGGGACCACGTCACCAAACCTCTCTTCTTGCAGTTCCCCTCAGGACACAAAAAAGTTTTCAGGGCCCTTACCTCCAAAGCTGGAGGAGGGTTCCTCTGAGCCTGGCCCTTGGGAGGATGCCAGCTTAGGCAGCCAGGGTAAGTTCATTGAGGCCTAGTGGGTAGAGGGCCTGGGTGTGGACTAGCCTGATTGACATGTCCTCATCTAGGGATTCCAGGCCCCACTCCAGGCAGTGATGTGGACAGTGTAGGCGGTGGCAGTGAGTCCCGCTCCTTGGATTCTCCTACTTCCAGCCCAGGTGAGGGTAGAACCTGACTGTTCTCCACCGCCTTACACACCTGTGCCCTTCTACCCCCACCATTTCTCCTCCAGACCCTAGCCAAGCATTGACCTTTCATCTCCAACCTACCTCTTGACCTCTGATCTACCCCACAACTCTTTCCTCGAGTGCTGACCCACTCACTGTCTTGGTGGGAGCTTCCTCTAAACCACCAGACAAAGGCCTGGCCCATTCTTGAACTCTTTTTTTTTTTTTTTAAAGATTTTATTTATTATGTCTACAGTGGTCTACCTGCATGTACAACTACACAAAATCTCATTACAGATGGGTGCTGGAATTGAACTCAGGACCTCTGGAAGAACAGCCAGTGCTCTTAACCTCTAAGCCATCTCCCTAGTCTTCCCCCACCCCGCACCCCTCCCCATTCTTTAACTCTTAACCTCTGGTCTCTGACACTTTTTTCCAAGCATATCTTGAAAGTTCTGTAAACCAAATCTGTTTCCTTAGACCTAGCCTGTCTCATGACCACCATAATAACCCTACCTCTGTGCCCCTCTGCTCCCAGGCACTGCCACTCGGCGGCTTGTGAAGGCGCCATCTACAGGCACAGAGTCCTCCGATGACTTTGAGGAGCGAGACCCTGGTAAGGCTGCTCATAAGAGGCAGGTGGGCTTGCAGGAACAAGAGGGCGGCCATGACAGCTTGACCTTTCTCCTTGCAGAGCTGGGGGATGGGTTGGAGAACGGAGTAGGCAGCCCCTTGAGGAAGTGGATACTGTCCACAGCCGCTCAGACCCACCGGCTACGGCGGCTGCGAGGCCCAGCCAAGTGCAGAGAATGTGAAACCTTCATGGTCAGCGGGATGGAGTGTGAAGAGGTGTGGCCTAGACTGGAGACCTAATGACCTCTGACTTTCACCAAACACCCTGACCCGAGATCCCTAAAGCCTTTTTTGCTCTAGGACCTACCTTCGTCTGATGAGCTCACTCTCAGTCTCAGTGTTTATCTATTTGTGCCTGTGTGGCAGGGTACATGACAGTTATGGTGTGTATGTGTTAGAGGATAGTTTAAAGAGTCATTTCTCTCTTTCCTTTGTGTGAGTCCTGAGGCTCAAACTCAGGTTGTCGGGCTTGGTGACAAGTCCCTTTACCTGCTGCACCATCTCACTGGTCAGCTCGAAGGATCTCTGAAGCATCTTCCTTGGCTTTCATGATGATCTCCTCGCCCCCTCTTGACCTCCTGATAACCTTCTTGTCCCCGGTTGACCTCCTAACCATGTGACCCTTCCCCCAGTGCTTTTTGACCTGCCACAAGCGCTGCCTGGAAACCCTCCTCATCCTCTGTGGACACCGGCGGCTTCCAGCTCGGATGCCTCTCTTTGGGGTTGACTTCCTACAACTCCCCAGAGATTTTCCTGAGGAGGTGCCCTTTGTGATTACCAGATGCACAGCTGAGATAGAGCACCGTGCCCTGGGCCTGCAGGTAGGCGGCATCCTCATTATTGACAGTCCCCACAGGTGGTCTGTTCCCACTGGTGGCCAGATCACAAGCCAGGTGTCCCTCATACCACAGGGTATCTATCGGGTCAGCGGGTCTCGGGTGCGCGTGGAGCGGCTGTGCCAGGCCTTTGAGAACGGCCGAGCACTGGTGGAGCTGTCGGGAAACTCTCCTCATGATATCACCAGTGTCCTCAAACGATTCCTTCAGGAGGTAGGTGGCTCGGGCATGTGGCGGGGATGGGCAGGAGCATGAGGCCTCTGGCTGAGGACCCTCGTCAGCCCACCTGCCCTCCTGTACCCACCAGCTCACTGATCCCGTGGTCCCCTTCCACTTCTACGACGCCTTCATCTCTCTGGCAAAGACCCTGCATGCAGCCCCTGGGGACGACCCTGGGCCCCCCAGCCCCAGCCCTGAGACTATCCGCTCGCTGAAGACCCTCTTGGTGCAGCTGCCTGACTCTAACTACAGCACCCTGCGGCACCTGGTGGCCCATCTGTTCAGGTGTGCATGGGTCCCTAAGCTTTGAATTATGGCCCTCCTTCCCTGGACATGGAACTGCTTACCTCTGTGGCACACATTAACCTCTGACCTGTCATATATCTTCTGAGCTCTGAACCCTAGATACCTAAACCTAACCCAACACTGTCCATGTGACTAGTTGGTCTCAGTGACCAGAGCTGACTTTGCTGTGGCCTGGCCAACTCACTGGGCTAGTCTCCAGGTCCTACCCTGTCCTCCACTGATGTCTTCAATTCCACACTATCCTCAGGGTAGCCGCTCGGTTTGAAGAAAACAAGATGTCTGCCAACAATTTGGGAATCGTATTTGGGCCTACGCTGCTGCGGCCACCAGATGGACCCAGGGCCACCAGTGCCAGCCCTGTGGCCTGTCTGCTGGACTCCGGTCACCAGGCTCACCTTGTGGAGTTCCTCATTGTGCACTATGAGCAGATCTTCGGGATGGATGAGCTCCCGCTGGCCTCTGAGCCCCTGATCCAAGACCCTGGCCTGGCTCCTTCACTCCTTGAATCCACTCCCCAGCACCCGGCCCCACTTCTTGCCCAAGACACACAGTCTCTGACCAGAGCCTCAGACTCTAGCCCAGACCCCAAACACCACAGTGCCCTGGAGAAGCGTCCCGAGAGCACACCTCCTGAGGTAGGAGCCTGCTTGTCCCGCAGATGTGTTCAATTCCCCTTTTGTACAGCTGGATATCGAAACCAGCGCCTGGTGTGCAGTAGGCGTGTGCCGACCTCTAAGCCACACTCTCGGTTCTCTTTATTTTTGTTCCTTTTGCATTTTTTAGAATCATTTTATAGAGTATGGAGGCACACACATGTCATGGCATGAGTAGGCCAGACCTTCATACCTGTCCTTCCACCAGTTAGGTCCTCGGGATCAAATTCAGGTCCTTGTACTTGGTGGCAAGCACCTTTAGCCACTGAGCCATCTCCCCAGCCCGAATTTCTTTTATTACGTTTTATTTATTGTGGAGGACACAACTTGTGAGAGTAATTTTCTTTCTGCCATGTAGGTTCTAGGAATCAAACCTAAATTGCCAAGATTGGTGGCAGATGCCTTTATCTACTCAACCTTTTCATTTTGTAGCAGTGTCTCCTCAAATTGCCAGTTTGGCCTTGAACTCACAGTGTAATAAGCAAGGGAGACCTGCGTCAACCTCCTAAGTAGCTGCGATGACACACTTGCCTCTTTTTTTTTTTTAATGTACACTTTTGTTTTTCTCTGCATATATGTCTGTGAGGGTGTCAGATTCTCTGGAACTGAAGTTACAGTTTTTGAGCTGTTATGTGGGTGCTGGGAATTGAAGAGGGTCCTCTAGGAGAGCAGCCAGTGCTCTTAACCTCTGAGCCATCTCTCCAGCCTCGGCATACTTGCCTTTTTATTGCTTTTGAGATAGGGTCTTTCTCTTTGGCCTTTCTGTCTTAGTGGTGTGTGGGGGTGTTTAAGATTTTATTTATTGTATGTATATCAGTGCTGTCTGCATTACACCAGCATGCCAGAAGAGGGCATTAGAGGGTACAGACGGTTGTGAGCCACCATGGGTTGCTGGGAATTGAACTCAGGACCTCTGAAAGCATAGACAGTGCTCATAATGGCTGAACCATCTCTCCAGCCCCTGCCTTAGTTCTTGAGTGCCAGAATTGTAGTTGTGTGGGTATCTTCTTTCCGGGCACCTTCTTTTTTTTTTTTAAATTTGTTAGGTCCCAGGCATGGTAGTGTACACCTTTAATTCCAGCACTTGGGAGGCAAAGCCAGGTGGATCTCTGGGAGTTCAAAGCCAGCCTGGTCTGCAGAGTGAGTTCCAGGAGTTCCAGGAACCCTGTTTCAAAAAAAAAAAAAAAAAGAAAGAAAAAAGAAAAAGAAAAGAAAGAAAAATTGATGTACTTAATGTGTGTGGAAATGTGTGTGCCATGACGTGTGTGGAGCTAAGGGCCGATTTTCAGAATCCACCCTCTCTTTCTGTTCTTGCTCTGCCGGGCTTCATGCTCCATCTAGCTGACCTGGGAGGCTTCTGGTAATTTTCCAGGTGCTTTCCATCTCAGCTGTTCCATAAGACATGCCCGTATTATATTTCCTGCTACCGATGCCTCCAGGCCTGACCGTGGCACCCCTTCCTCCATCCTCTCTTCTTGTGTAATGCCTAACTTTGTTATATTTGGTCTTCTTCCTCTGTAGAAGAGCTGGTATTATGGATGCTTATCTTCCCCCGTCTCCACCCTGAATCCTGCTTTTTTTTTTTTTTTTTTTTTTTTTTTACTTATTCATTGATTTAGTGGAAGGGGCACACAGGCAGAGGTGTGAGGTCAGGAGATAACTGGCAGTGCCCTGTCAGTTCTCTCCTTCTACCATGTAGGGTCTGGAGATCAAATTGTCTAGTTTGGTGGCAATTACCTTTATACACTGAGCCATTTCGACAGGCCCTCCTTTTAAAATTTCTTCCACTCCTTCTGGTTTGACTTGTCCTGGCTATAGTGGACAAACATGGTTAGGAGATTAAGTGGCTGGGCCAGCCCTGTTTGTCTAGCACTGTCAGCACCCATTTTCAGAAGTACCAAGCACCAGGCCCTTCAGGTACATCAGTGAGCTAGAGAGATATTCAAAGACCCCCTTCTCCTGGTGTCTGAATCCAAGAGAAAAAAGACCAGAAATCAACATGGAGTTGATCACAGGCAACATCACATGACCCTGTAAAGCAAAGAGGATGGAGGAAGGGGAGTCCACGGAGAGGTCTGGAGGAGTCTGTCCCAGGAAGTATGGGAAAATCTTATGGAGCAAGTGGATTCAGCCAAGGTTGACGTGATATGGGGGTGAAATGGGGTGAGGGCAAATCTAGGAAAGGGTGTACTGGGCAGCAGGGGCGGGCAGTGCAAAGGCGGTGGGAGCTGGTTGTGCAGTCCTGTATTATAACGAGGGGATAAGAGAAGCAGCCAGCCTGCAAATGAATCTCAGTGGCAAAGTGCTTGTCTAACATGTATGAGTTTGGGGTTTGGTTCTCAGTCCAGAAAAAAAGGTATGGCTCTGCCAGCTTCCGGAGCAGAGAGTGAGTGACAGACGAGCACTGGCTGCATACTGTGACAGAATCACTCGTTGACCTTGAAGCATGTGACAGGACTGGCAACGGGCTCTCAGGACCCCTGTTGCCATCCCATAATATCCAAGTTACAAGCACTCCCAAGCCATGCTTGGCTTTTTACAAGGATGCTAGAAATTCAAACTTGGGTCCTTATGCTTGCACAGCAAATCCTTTTTACCCATGTGAGCCACACCCACAGATCCCAAAACAGGGAGTCCCATCCTCAGTTTCTTCCTTCAGACTGCAACTCTGCAGATGGACCAAAGGGAAGAGGAGGAGGAGGAGGAGGAGGAGGAGGAGGAGGACATCAGAGATGGGGAAGGTGAGTATTCTGGGTAGCTCGCACTTCACCCCAGGGTTGCTTGGTTGACAGTTACTCCCGGGAGTACATCCAGAGAACTTGGGGAAGCTCAGCACTCCTCACTCTGCAGGGCCCAGCCGCAACCCTGAGGACTTACTCCTGGGACCACAGTCCCGGGGCCACTTCAGCCGCCAGCCGGTGAAGTATTCCTGGGGAGGTGTACGGCCAGTCACACATCAACTGTCCAGCCTGGCTCTGGTGGCTTCCAAGCTGTGTGAGGAGACTCCTGTCACTGTCTCGGCAGTGCACTATGGTAGTCTGAGGGGACGAGGCCTGGGCCCTGCTGCCACTCCCCCTGAAGGCAGCACCATGCGACGGAACCCTCTGCCTAAGCACTTTGAGATCACCCAGGAGACAGCCCGGCTGCTCTCCAAGCTGGACAGTGAGGCTGTGTCCAGGGCTACCTGTTGCACTGACCCAGAGCCTGAGGAATCTGAGCATCTCTGACTACCTGAGGGACCCAGAATTGAGTCGAAGGCCCTATGTATCTCCCTACCTGCCCCCACCTGGTGACCAAACTAATCCAGTGGGGCGTGGGGAGAGATGGGGTTATCAGTGAGCTCACGGAAGGAAGACTGAGCAGCCTGTGGAAGTTCTAAGACTCTTGAAGTGTACCAACATCTCCCTGCCAGGGCGGTATAAAACAGCAAGGTGGCACAGGTGCTGGCGACTCAGGGTGACACTCAGTGGTCAGTACAGGCTGGAAGATCCTTGGGGTCTACCCCGGTCTCTGCCTTCTGAGACAGTATCTGACTTCTATCACAGTTGGATTCCTGGCCCTGCTGCCACTTACCTGCGGGCTGATTCCAGGTGAATAGGTCGGTGCAATCAGCCCCATCACCTTCTTTGATTACTTACTTTCTTTCTTTTTTTGTTGTTTGTTTGTTTTGAGACAAGCTTTCATTATGTAGCTCTGGCTGGTCTGGAGCTCCTTTTGCAAACCAGGCTGGCCTAGAACTCTCAGAAATCCTCTGCTCCCAAGTACTGGCCAAGTCTCAGTTCTTACAACCTCTCAATGAAACCATATTCTGCAGCCGGTGGGATGGCTGAGCACAATCTTCCAGACCGGTGTGGTGGAAGGAGAGAACCCAGTCCTGAAAATTGTCTGAAAATTTAATTAATTGTTAACTTTAAAAAAAAAAAAATCAGACTTGTGGTGACACGCCTTTAATCCCAGGCAGAGGCAGGCGCATTCCTGAGTTCAAGGCCAGCCTGGTCTACAGAGTGAGTTCCAGGACAGCCAGGAGAAAAACCCTGTGTCAAAAAAACTAAAATAAAATAAATCCAGTATGTTCTTGCACATCTGTCTTTGCCAGGGAAGGCTGACAAAGAAGAAAATCACCAGTAAGAGCAACATTCTTTACTCCTTTATTACTGAATCAACGCTTCTAAAATCACCCTCAAAACCCACAGGCAATTAGCGCAGGGCCTGGAGCCCAAGATGAGTCAGTCAGGCCCTGCCAGAGTTCTGTGTCCCTGATCAAAGAACTTGGTGCAGATAATCGGACAATAGGGCTGTGTGCTGCAGACCCAGGAAGGTCAGGGGAGGAGGCGCAGGCCAGAGCCAGCGGCAGGCTGGGGAGTAACCAGAGGAAGCCAGGATGTTGTACAGGGTCTGGGGCACAAGCCGCTGGCCGGGCAGCAACGGGGCGGGGGTCCAGCCATGGAGATTGACCACTGCTGAGCGAGGCGGGGTTTGCAGCTCGATACAGGATTGGACAGAAACTGGGGGGGGGCGCCCCAGAAGCCACCGCTGTGGATCTTTCCAGCTGCCAGGTGACTCAGCCCCAAAGGCGCGAAAGAGCAAGCGCGTGAGGTAAGCGGGGGACAGAGTGGCAGGGGAGGAGGTGAGACTGCTGCAGTTTCAGGAGACCATACTTCCGACTTGGGGGTGGGACTCTCCAGGGGGCGGGACATCCCCAGGGGCCGGAGCTGGGGCAGGTGGGGGCGTGGCCTTAAGGCCCCGCCTCTCCCGCCGCCTCAGCCGGGGGCTCCAGGCACACAGGACACTGCGGCTCAACCGCCCGGTCGCAGGGCCATGGGTCTCAGTCCCGCCTCAACCCGCTGCGAGTCTGCCCCATCCGCCGCTTGACTGGAGGCCCAGGTGAGACGAGCGCCAACCGTACCAGTGTGGGTGCAGGCTCCCGGAGAAAGCGAGACGCGCCCCCTCTTCTCCACAACCCTCCTCCTAGCCCAGGGTCGTCTGCGACACCCTCCTTTGTCCTGGAGGCTTCCTTGGTCGTCTGTCCCACCCCAGAACGGCCTGCTTTTAGAGCTCTTGCGCGGAACGCTGCCTGTAACTCAACTTCTGGGCTGTCTCTCTGTCTACTCTGTCTACTCTGCTTGCGCTAAGTCACCTCTGCGCCTTGGCACTGCCCTCCGGGTGCTGGCCACAGACCTCCCCCTGGTGTGCACACGCCCCCTGGCCTCTGCTCTGTGCAAGGACCCTGGCCGGAGTGTGAGCTTCTTCAGGCTGTCCTGCCGCTCAAGCCGCCTTTGTGCTGCCCCAACCCACCCACCCACACCTCTCGGAAACCACGGGTGGCCAATCCTGTGGCGGAGAGGTGGCACGTGGCCCTGAATTGCAATGTGGATGCATTTACTCTGGGTTCCTAAGATTTAACAAAAAAACAAACAAACAAAAAAAAAGCCCATCAGAGATCTTTTTAAGAACTGTTATGACAGCATTCAAGGGAAGCCACAGGATCTCTGTGGTTTTGAGGCCAGCCTGGTCTCAGCAAGTTCTAGGCTAGTTGGAATGCATAGTGAGACCGTGCTTTATGAGCTTGCTTTTTTTAGTTCACTCTGGCCCTCACCACAGACACCTTGCGGAGAGGGCCTCTGGGTCTGTAAGCTGCACCCATGCAATCCATCCTTGTCTCTGGTTGCTGCCAGTTCAAGTGGCCTTCCGTCAGGGACCATTGGCCCTGATCTCTCTCTCTCTGTGTCCACAGGTGGTCATCATGGGCCAGTGCTACTACAATGAGACCATCAGCTTTTTCTACAATAACAGTGGCAAGGAGCTCAGCCTTCACTGGCGCCCCAAAGATGTCATCGTGGTGGCGCTGGGGCTGGCAGTCAGTGCGCTCGTGTTGCTGACCAACCTGCTGGTTATCGCAGCCATCGCCTCCAACCGTCGCTTCCACCAGCCCATCTACTACCTGCTTGGCAACTTGGCTGCGGCTGACCTCTTCGCTGGCATGGCCTACCTCTTCCTCATGTTCCACACTGGTCCACGCACTGCCAGACTCTCCATCAAAGGCTGGTTCCTTCGACAGGGCCTGCTGGACACCAGCCTGACGGCGTCTGTGGCCACACTGCTGGCCATCGCTGTGGAGCGGCACCGTAGCGTTATGGCTGTGCAACTACACAGCCGCCTGCCCCGGGGGCGTGTGGTCACACTCATTGTGGGTGTGTGGGTGGCTGCCCTGGGCCTGGGGTTGCTGCCTGCACACTTCTGGCATTGCCTCTGTGACTTGGACAGTTGCTCACAAATGGTCCCCCTCTTCAGCCGCACCTACCTGGCTGTGTGGGCCCTGTCCAGGCTGCTTGTTTTCCTGCTCATGGTAGCCGTCTACATTCGAATCTTCTTCTATGTACGTAGACGGGTGGAACGCATGGCGGAGCATGTAAGCTGCCATCCCCGCTACCGAGAGACGACACTCAGCCTGGTCAAGACGGTTGTCATCATTCTGGGTGAGTGGCTGCTCTGACAGTAGCTTCTGGGACCAGACCTCCACAGGATCCTGGGGAACTGAGCAAGTGGCCTGATGTAGCAGGAGGGAAGAGGGTATTCTCCAGGGAGGCGGTGTCCTCAATGGAAGGGAAGGGAGAAGAGAACAAAAAGGTAAAGCCCTGTGGCAGGGCCAAGCAGAGGCTCCAAAGAAGAAGAGATGTCCCGTGTCCTGCCTTCATAGAGGAGAAAAGGACAGCCTTCAGTTTTCATCTGTTTCCCAAAGGAAACCATTTAGAGGTCTTTTTTGTTTAATTGCGTTTGAAGCAGAGCCTCATGTAGCCCAGACTGGCCTCAAATTCTCTATGTAGGAATAGAGGGTGACCTCAGACTCCTGATCCTTTTGCTTCCTAAGTGCTAGGGTCATAGATGGTGCTGTCATATCTGATTTTAGATGCTTGATTGAACTGAAGTCCTGCTGCAGACTAGGCAAGCATTCTGCCAAGGGACCGATAGCCTCAACTCTTTTTTTTAGATGGGTTTTCTCTATGTAGCCCTGGCTGTCCTGGAACTCACTGTGTAAATGAGGCTGGCCTTGAACTAACAGAGATCCTCCTGCCTCTGCCTCCCAAGTGCTAGGTCAGTACATCCATTTTTTTTTAAGATTTATTTTTATTTGTGTATATGTGTGGCTGTGAGATTGTGTCTGGGTTTGTGCAAATGTGTGCAAGTACACGTGGAGGCTTAGAGGTGTCCTAGGCCCTTGGAACAGAAATTACAATCAGTTCTGAGCTGCCTAATGTACGTGTTGAGAACCAGAGTCAGGTACTGCAAGCCCTCTCTTTCTAGCCCTGGTTATTATTTTCGCTTGTTTGCTTAGTTTTCTTTTGAGGTAGGGTGTCACTATGTAGCCCTCGCTGGCCTGGAGCTCTCTGTGTACATTCGGCTGGCCTTGAATTCATGGAGATCCACCTGCCTCTGCCTCCCAGGTGCTGAGATCAAAGGTGTGTAGCACTGTGTCTGGCTTCTGGTTCTTGTTTCTGCTTTTGAGGTAGGGTCTCTGCATTGCCCTGACTGTTCTGGAACTCACTATGTAGCCCAGGCTGGCCTCAAACTCACACAGATTCATCTGCCTCTGCCTCCCGAGCACTGGGATTACAGGCATGTGCCATCTCGCCCAGCTCTGGTTATCTTTTTAAACACAGGGTTTCATGAATTTGGCTGAGAGTGGCCTTGAAGCCCAGACCCTTTTGTTTATTTCCTGGCTTGATGGGTATGTCCTATCACACCTGGCTCCCCTTTGGAGCTTAATTATTCTTTTGGGGGTCTAGAAAAATGATTAAAAGCACTTCCTGTTCTCCCCAGAGGTCCCAAGTTCAATTCCCAATACCACAGTAGGCAGCTCATAACCAACTACAGCTCTAGCTCCAGGGGGTCTGATGCCCCTGTCTGCCTCTAGAATATCACCACACGCATGTGGCTTACACTCATGTACACATAGAAATAAATCTTTTGTAATTTATGTGTGTGTGTGTATGCGTGTGCACACGCACCACAGTTTGTGGAAGTTCAAGGAAGGGCTTGCGGGGATCAATTTTCTCTGTATTCTATGTGGGCCCTGGGAAGTGGATTTGGGTCCTCACTCTTACCAATAAGTCTCTCTTCCGGGCCTTCAGTAGGGGACAATGTGGTCTCTTTGGCTCTGGGGTACAGGAGGTACACTGGTTCTCCCCAGTGATTCCTGTACCCCTCCTCTAACTCCTGTCCAATCCCTCAGTGAACAAATCCTCTGTAGAAGGTTCCAGGGCCCTGGAATACTCTGCCCCATTAGGAAGGTTGTCATTTTGGCAGACAAGTTAGAGAACGGAGTCTGTCCCCTCTCAGCAAGTCTACCCACACAGGGAGCTTGTCTGCTGTGGGCCACTGCCCGAGCACACAGCTATCCGGGCAATCTCCAGGTGGCCACATGGTCAATCTCCCCCCCCCCCCGCCTCTGTCCTACAGGGGCGTTCGTGGTGTGCTGGACGCCTGGCCAGGTGGTGCTGCTCCTGGACGGTTTGGACTGTAAATCCTGTAATGTTCTGGCTGTGGAGAAGTACTTCCTGCTCCTGGCTGAGGCCAACTCACTGGTCAACGCCGTGGTGTACTCCTGCCGGGATGTTGAGATGCGCCGGACCTTCCGCCGCCTTCTCTGCTGTCTGTGTCTCCGCTGCTCCGACCACAAGTCTGCCCATTACTCATCTTCTGCCCGGACGGGTGCCAGCACCCGAATCATGCTTCCTGAGAATGGCCACCCACTGATGGACTCCACTCTTTAGCTACCTCGGAATGAGGCAGGAGACAGGAGCTTCATTGTCTACAGCCTGAAGCCACTTGCAGAGCCCCTGACTCAATCCAGCCCAACAAATGCATGGCCCCTCAGCACTCCTCAGGCCCACAGATCTGCCTGCCCCAAAGCAGGGTTTTGGGGACATCTCAGTGCACCTGGCAGAGCATCCAAAGGGGCTTGGCAATCTGGCCCTCAATCATCTCAGGTTTTAGGGTTTTTAAACAGACATTTTTTATGTTTTTGCTGTATATCTGGTACGTCCTGTGCACTGCTTTTTCCTGCATGGTGCTGTAGGTGTCAGGGTTGAAGAGGTGAGATCTTTCCCCTGCTGCAGGGTAGACTACAGGTTGACCGTGTTCTGGAGGCTACTTTTTGGGTTTGTCTTTGAGATGCTCTGTGTAGCTGAGGATAGCCTTGAACTCTTGATCCTCCTGACTCCACCTCCCAAGTGCTGGTACTGAAGCTGATTCCTTAGGAGTATTGAGCAGCCTCTGAGAGCTCACCTGCTTGCTTCTACTCTGAGACTGAGGTTGACAAGGTAGGTTTTTTTTGTTTTGTTTTTGTTTTTTGTCAATTCAGACAACCTGTCCTCATGTCCTGGCATTATGTATCATGACTCAGGGCTGCCAAGAATGTCTTAACATGGAATCCCTTGGCCCAGGCTAGCTTTGAACTTGCTGCATAGGCTAGGCTGGTCTTGAAATTTATCATCTTGCTTCTGAATCCTATGGGATTAGAGCTATCTGCTACAACAAGCAGCTTCAGTCTTTCTGGAATCTTGCAAATATTTTCTTTTGCCTCCATCCTTTCTACTATCCTTCTACTTGTCTTCCTCTTCAAAAACCTAGGGTGATGTCTAGTTCCTGTGAGCCTTTTTCTTCTGCCTGCTCCCCTCCCCTCCTCTCCCCACCGCCACACACACACACCCTGTTCTTTTAGACATGGGATCTCACAAAGCAGCCCAGGCCATCCTAGAACTCACTGTGTAGCTCAGGCTAACTGCAAACTCTCGGCTGTCTTCCTGCCACAGCTTCCTGAGTGACGTGGTAACAAGCCTAAGACACCAGATTGTGATGTGGCCCATTTCTAACTGCACAGCCTAGAAAAGACACAGATTCCACAGGGGGCCCAGAAAACTCCCAGGGAAGGGGCTTCAGTGTCCCATGGAGCCTGGAATTAAGTCACAAGTTTACCAGGGCTTTCTACTTTCTCAAGAAGTCCCCCGAAACCTCAGATCTGCCAAGCCTGAGATGAGTCCCTTCCCTGCCTAGAGAAGCCTCCTGGCAGGCAGTGTAGGCCATGAACTTGGTTCCCTGCTCCACCTCACCAGAGAAGAGTCAGAGTTATGTTCTCATTTCAGATCACATGCAGAGTAACAGCAGGAATTTGAGCCTCTGTCTTATCTGAAGCCAAATTCTTAAGGCATTAAAGCATCCATTTCTAAGGAATTGAAACATCTCTGTTTCTACAGTAAATGTTCCTGCTTTTCACACTGCTGGGACCTTGCACATGCTAGGCTAGTTCTCCACCAAAGAGCTCCTGTCTCACAAACCATTTCCAAAAGGAAAATGATGCAAGACTGAATGGAAGGGCTGGATAGTTCTTGATCAGTGTGGTCAGTGTGCACCTACAGCCAGAAATCTCCCAAGGTTAAAACCCAGGAACTCCTCCAGCCAGGTGTCCATGAAGGACACTGCCCCTACCTCCATGGAGCTCTGGGCCTGCTGGACAGTGACACTTTGGGTATCAAGGCAGCCAATCAAATCCTGAACTGGGGACCCCTGATGGCCTCCAGAAGTCAGCTGTCTTACCTATACTTTGGCTATCCCCCATCAGCATTGTCCAGATTGTTGAGGAATTTGCCTTGTCGGCTTTTATGTATTTTTTTTCTTTCCTTTCCCACTTATAAGTCTTGTGATTTTTTTTTTTGTTTGTTTGCTTCTTTGAGACAGGGTTTCACTGTGTAACACTGGCTGGGTTCAAACTCAAAGAGATCCATAATGCCTGCCTCTTAAGAGGTGGCATTAAAGGACAACGCCTAGCTGTGCATAGTTTTGCACATGTGCAGGTGTGTTCTTGTACTGTTGTGTGCATGTGGAGCTTGGAGATTAGTGTCAGAAGTCATCCCTGAAGGCTTGGTCACCTTAGTCAACAAAGCAGGGTCTCTCAGTCAAACCCAAACGTCACCAATACAGCTAGTCTCACTGGCCAGCTCATGCTGGGAAATCCCCTGTCTCTGCCATCCAAGTCTTATAGTCCAGTCTCTTCACCCTGGCATTTGTGTGGATTTTTGAGGTTCCGAATTCTGGTCTTCACACTTGAGCAGCAAGCACTTTAAATGCTATGCCATTCTCCCAGCCCAGCTTTTCCCTCTTGATCTCTTCTCTGCTGGGTAGCATCAAGTTTTTGTCTCTTTTAGGCCACTCGAACTTGTCCTCTCCTTCCCCCCAGAACAGGCCTGTGTAGTGCTGTGGCACTGGCTGGCCTTTTGTACAGGCCCCACTCTGCCCACCACGCCGATTGCCCACCTTGCTGGGGGGGGGGGGGCAGGCCTAGGGTTTCCTTCATCAGAGGGTTTCCCTTGTTTTTATACATTTGCATTTCTTGCTGGGGACCTTGTGAAGTCTCCCCATCTCCTCCAACCCACACACACACACACACACACACACACACACACACACACACGCTGCTTGAGTTTCCTCTTCAATAACAACAGAAAGAAGATGGCTTCCCAGTCGTGCTAAACCTTCATGAAGCATTCGCCTGAATTGTCTCCGAGCAAATGGATTCTGGGAGGTTCTGTGACTCTGGAGAGGGACTGTGTCCCCTTTTCTTTTGCTTGAGGAGCCTGTTGTCTTATCATAAATCCCAAACAAGAGAGACAAAAGGGAGGTTGAGAGTTCTGTATGACTTGGGATGTACCCGAGGGTAGGCCTTCAGTAAACAGTCTTCATTCTTTAGCCAGACACTAGCTATTGGGTAGAGCTGGGGTTGGAAGGGATGAACACGTTTAAGGAGATCAGGAGGCAAAGACCCTTTGCCAAGGTTCACAACATGAGTTCAAGCCTTAGACCCATATGGTAGGTGAGAACCATGTCCCGTAATCCACACCCGTGCCATGGTGTTGCAAAGGCAACACACACATACAACAACATTTTTAAAAGAAAAGAACAGGTTGTAGTCGCTCCTGAGCTGGCTCTTGATAAAACAATGTTTCAAATTGACTTGCCTGGTAGAGAAAAGGACTCTGTTCTGGCTTTCTTCCTACCGTCTACACATTTCTGGCCCCTCAGATGGATGGAAGAGGAATAGAAAGCTGTAGAGAAAGTCAGGATTCTGGTGACCAGCCAAGGGGGCTGCCTGAAGGGCCCAAGCTTTACGGGGAACAGCTGTTCCCTCCAGGCCATATGTGGTCACTGCTGTGTTGGATCAGCAGCTGTGTTCGTTCACACACGACCTCACAAGATTGGGCCACCAACATGCTCCTGTAGGAGGAGAGGAGAGACAGATGGGGCAGCTGTCCTCGCTGAAGAGATGTAAACCTGTAGCGATGGGGGAGGGGTGGTACGTTTCAACGCTGTGGCTACCCACGGGTCTGTAAGTAACCTCAATAAATCCCCTGGTTCACAAAACTGGATTTGAGTGAAATTGTTTCTTTGATCAGGTTAACCTCTTATCTGGAGTGACTCCCCCAGAAAAAGTCACACAACAGGGACATTGAGTTTTTGAGGTCGGAAGAGTTCTGACAAGGGTGGGAGTCATAGGAAGAGCTGAGGCTCTGAGGACTGGTGGGGGGACACACGATGTGAGGGACTGTGAAAATGACCAGAAAATTTGAGGAGCCTAGGACTCAGGTGTGGGAGGCAGGCCTGGGGAGTAGGAATTCTGAGGAGCTGTGGAGAGTGGGGCGAGGAGGAGCCAGAGTTCTGAGGAACTAGCTGGGCCAGTGAGGGGGAGGGGAAGGAAGGAGTTCAGGGCATTCTCTGCTCCTAGTAAATGTGATGTCAGCTTGGCTATATATGAGACTCTGTCTCCAGTAGTGAAAAGATTAGGGTGCAGATGTAGCTCAGTTGATACAGTGGTTTCCTGGTGTGCACAAAGCCCGGATTCCATCCTACCACCACACAAACAGGGTGCTGAGGCTCACACCACTCAGCCCAGCACTTAGGGGTAGAAGAAAGTTTGAAATCGTGCTTCACTCACAGCAAATTCAGTCAACTTTCATTACATAACGAATTTGAGGGGAGCCTGGACTACGTGAGACTGCGTCGGACATAGCCCTGGCTGTCCAGAAACTGTGTAGACCAGGCTGGCCTGGAACTCACAGTGATCTGCCTGCCTGATGCTGGGATTAAAGGCATGTGCCACTTTGCCTCAAGTTTTTGAAAAATTCTGAAGGGAGATTGAAGGTGAGGGGCAGTGAGGATGCAGGCCTCTGAGGAAGGAAACTCAGAGATGTGGAGCGTTGTGAAGAATCTGGGCCCTGCAAACAATAGGGACCTGAACAGATCCGGGGACCAGGGACAAGGCAGAGGACCTCTCAAGGTGAGGGGAGCCAAAAAGTGCACCAGACCTAAGCAGATGGCGGCAGTCGTTACCGTGGCAACCCTCACCCGGGTTCACAGTGGCCATTGAGAAACAAGTTTCTAGGGAGTCGCTGGGGAGGAGGAACAGTGCATGGCGCTGATTGGTGAAGGCTCCGCAAGGGCGTGTCGGGGGAGGGCTCAAGATACAGAAGAGAATCCTGTTTCCTAGACAACCCTCAACGGGGGTCCTCGGCAGCCGTTGAGAAGGCTGTTTGGGGCACATCACGAGGGAGAGGGCGGTGCACCACGCCGATTGGCGAAAGGGGCGTTTCTGTGGGCGGTGCGCAGCGGCGATTGGCTGGTGGGCGAGGAGGGGGCGTATCGCCAGGTCTGCGGCGGTTGGCTGCTGCGCACGCGAGGAAGCTCTGGCAGGCCCTGTCCCTCAGCGCCCGCCCGGCGCGTCGCCCATGGCCTCCCCTCTGCGTCCCGTGCCGCCGCAGCCCGCCCCGCGCCGCCCTCCGCCCGCAGCTCCAGTGGGCCAGGACACGAGCGACGTCCTGCAGCAGATCATGGCCATTACGGACCAGAGCCTGGATGAGGCTCAGGCCAGGTGCGGCTCCGGGGCAGCGAGGGAACGGGCGGAGGCGGGATGAGGAGGGGGACAGGTGCAGCCGAGCTTGGAGAGATGGACAGGCGGAGCGGCCCTTGGGCCAGAGGGAATGAAGGATGAGGGAGCTTGTCCTGGACTAGAGGGTGGCTTCGTGAGGAAAGGGGCATCAGAGTGTTGGGGGTGAGGGTCCAGCCCTGGAAACACGAGGCATTGGAAAGATAAGTGCTCTGATGATCTGTTATTGGCGGGAGCGAGGACGACAGTTTGCAAGACGTACAACTGAAGAGAAGCGGCTGAAGAGCTGAACTAGGGTGATCTGATGAAGGATCCGTTGAGAACGTTCAGAAACGGAAAAAGGGAGCTTTGTGGACATAGAGGCCACCTTTCTTTTTAAAGTTTTTTTTTTCTATTTTTTAAGATTCATTTATTTATACAGTATTCTGCCTGCATGTGTGCCTGCATGCA
The DNA here is from genome assembly GCF_907164565.1 of Psammomys obesus. Classification (NCBI taxonomy): domain Eukaryota; kingdom Metazoa; phylum Chordata; class Mammalia; order Rodentia; family Muridae; genus Psammomys; species Psammomys obesus. The sequence goes on along the minus strand of NW_026594377.1, from coordinate 1,326,489 downwards.
AGAAGAGGGCACCAGATCTCATTATAGATGGTTGTGAGCCACTGTGCAGTTGCTGGGAATTGAACTCAGGACCTTTAGAAGAACAGCCAGTACTCTGAGCTATCTCTCCAGCCCAGGTTTTTGTTTGTTTGTTTTGTTTTGTTTTTTTTGTTAACGTGCCTATGTGTGTGCCCCTGACTTTTGTGTAGGGAACTCAAGTTTGCTGGAAAAGAGTAGCAAGTGCCTTAACCCCCTCAGCTCTCTCTCCAGCGCCCCCTTCCACCTCCCCACTACACACTCTTATTACAAACTCACTTTGTGGTAAAAGATGACCTTGAGATGATCTCTGTGAGTTCAAGGCCAGCCTGGTCTACACAGCAAGTTCAGCCAGGGCTACACGGAGAAACCCTGTCTTGACACACACTCCTACCCCCATCCTCCCCCCAAAAAAGATAACCTTGAACTCCTGATCCTGCCTTTACCTCTGGAGTGCTGGGATAAGAGGTATTTGCCACCCACAAACCTCATCACAAGGATTTGTTTCCTTTTTATTTATTTCTGTTTGTTTGGGAGAGGACCTTATGTTTCCCACGGTAGCCTGAAACTCACCATATAGCTTAATATGTAGCTATTGAACTTCTGATCCTCCTCCCACCTCCTGAGTGTAGGATGACATGTACGGCCACACCCAGCTCATTCAGTGCCTGGGATTGACCACAGGGTTTTGTGAGTGCAAGCCAAGCATGATGCTAACTGAGCCACAGACCCAGCCATCAAGGACCAATCCTAAATTTTTTTTTCTTTCAGGTTTGTGTGTGTAGTGTATGTGCGAATGTGGTTTTGTGTGTATGCACACATGTGCTTGATGGTTCGTGCTGTGCCTGTGTGTGTCGAGGTAGGAGGTTAATGCAGCTGTCTTTCCTCAGTCGTGCTGAGGTTTGTTAGGTTGGTTGGTTTTGCTTTTGCTTTTGGGTTTTTCACTACAGGGTTTCCTGGTGTAGGCCTGACCATCTTGAACTCACTTTGTAGACAAGGTTAGCTCAAACTCTTCCCCCTGCCTCTGCCTTTGAGTGCTGGGATTAAAGGCGTGAACTACTACAGTTATTTGTTTTGTGGAATGGAGGCGTGTGTACGGAAATCCAAGAAGACTCAGTGTACGGAAATCCAAGAGAGTTCTTTCCTTCCGCCGTGTGGTTCCTGAGACCAAATACAGGTTATGGAGCTTGGCAAAAAAGGGCTTTTCCTCACGAGCCATCTCCAAAGCTCAGGTCTCTCTGTACTTGGAGTGACTGCAGAGTTGTTGCTCCTGAAAGGCACAAGTTTTGGCAGAAGCCCAGAATGGATTCAGTTCTTGGATAAGTCCCCAAAGGATGCTTTAGGAGTCATTATTTGATTACCTCCTTTTGTTTGGTTGGTTGGTTTGTTTTCCAGTGTAGAGTTTCTTTCTGTGGCCCTTGCTGTCCTGGAACTCACTCTGTAGACCAGACTGGCCTTGAGCTCAGAGATCCGACTGCCTCTGCCTTCTGCGTGCTTCGCACTAAAGGTGTGCAGCCACCTTCACCGGCTTGATTACCATATTTTTGAGGCAGGGTTTCACTGAGCCCAGAAATGGCAGATTAGCTAGATCCTGGCATCTTTGTGTCTCTTTCTGACCTTCCACCCACAGCACTAGAGTTACAGACACCATTATGCCAAGGTTTGTTATATTTGCGAATGGTAGGAGATCAGAACCCAGGGCTTTGTTCTTGCAAGGCAGGTGCTTTATTGGCTAAGCCATCCCCCAGTCCCTGAAGGAGCCTCTCCTAGCCAGCCTTCCTTCCTTCCTTCCTTCCTTCCTTCCTTCCTTCCTTCCTTCCTTCCT
>NW_026594377.1:1303574-1324639 GCF_907164565.1 Psammomys obesus | reverse complement strand
CCTTCCTTCCTTCCTTCCTTCCTTCCTTCCTTCCTTCCTTCCTTCCTCTTTCTCTCTTTCTCTTTCTTTCCTTCCTTCCTTTCTTCTTTCTTTCTCTCTCTCTTTCTTTCTTTCTTTCTTTCTCTTTCTTTCTTTCTCTCTCTCTTTCTTTTTCTCTCTTTCTTTCTCTCTCTCTTTCTTTCTCTTTCTTTTTTCTCTTTTTCTTTTTTCTCTCTCTTTTTTCTTTCTCTTTTTCTCTTTCTTTCTTTCTCTCCTTTCTCTCTTTCTTTCTTTCTCCTTCCTTCCTTCCTTCCTTCCTTCCTTCCTTCCTTCCTTCCTTCCTTCTTTCCTTCCTTCCTTGACATGGTTTTACTCTGTAGACCCGGCTACTCTCCAACTCAGAGCTCCACCTGTCTACCTTTTGAGTGCTGGGATTAAAGTCGTGCCACTACATTTGTGTTTCAGTGTAGTGCATCTGACTTCAAAACATATTTTTAAATTTTTTCAAAGATTTATTTATGTACTATATGTATGTGAGTGTTTTGTCTGCGTGTATATTTGTACCCTAGAAGAGGGTATCAGATTTCATGGGACTACAGTTAAGGTTATGAGCCACCATATGGGTGATGGGAATTGAACCCAGGACTTCTGGGGAAGCAGCCAGTGCTCTTAACTGCTGAGCCATCTCTTCAGCCTCTCATTTTTTAATTTAAAAACTTAATGATCATTTTATTTTATTTGTATAGGTGTCTTGCCTACATGTATTTATGTATACTGTGTACAAGTTTGGTACTGCAAGAGGTCAGAAAGGGTCATCAGATCCTTAGAACTGGAGTTACAACTGGTTGTGAGCCACTATGTGGATGTTGGGAACTGAACCCAGGTCTTCAGCAAGAATAGCTGCTGAATGCTCTTAATCACTGGGCACCCAGCCAGCCCAGGACCCATTTCCAAAATGAACTTGATAAATAATTACTGGCACATACTCTGCAGGGTGTCACGTGGGGGCTGACATAGTCCTTGCTTCCACCTTCCTGAGCTTGGAGGTTTGGGATAAAGAAAGAAAGTGAACTACATACACATGTATAAACTGTGGCTGAGCTGTAAGGAAGGGCTGGTGTGCTGTGGGAAGCGAGGTGCAGAGGCAGCAGAACCTCCAGAGGTCCCAGGAGCCAAGGTAAAGATGTTCCCAGCCAAGAAGGGAGAAGGCCTAAAGAGTGAAGTTTGGAGAAAATCTGAAGCCTGGTTATATAGCATTTGCAAGTCTCAGTAAGATTTAGGATTTCATTACAGTTTCCTTCTCCTTTTTCTCTTTTATGAAGATCTATTTTTAAATTCATGTGTACAGGTGTTTTGCCTATATGAATGTATGTGTACCAAGTACGTGCCTGGTGCCCATAGAAGTCAGAAGAGGCCATTGGATCCCCTGGAACTACAGTTAAGAGTTGTGAGCTGCCTTGTGGGTACTAGGATGGAACCCGATCCTCTGCAAGAGCAGCCAGTGCTTTAACCACTGACCATCTCCTCAGCCTCCATTCCAGTTTCAGTAGGAGAAAAAAAAATGAGAGCAGTTTTCCCACCTGTCCCTGCACCCAGTGTCAGTCAGCCATGGTTGTGGAAATCTGCTGTCCACCGCAGTTTACTGTGTTTGCACCTGCTGGGGTGGTTAGAAAAATGGGAAAGGGCTGAATTCCTTTTGGAGGATGAGGCTTTCTTAAAAGGGTCTGTTTTAGGGTGAGGGTGATTCCCTAGGGTCTCTGCAGCCCTATAGTAAAATCGGTTTACTAGAGTAAACTATGGACACACCCTTGGCAGGGAGTGAAGCTCATTTGCTTGAGCTGAGGCATTCAGTGAGGAACCCTGGTTTTGAGGCCAGCACTGCATAGAGCTTGGGTGGGGATGCATGCCTTGGCTGCATACTGAGGCCAATCTGAAACACCTGAGACCCTGCTACGAACCATCCACCCACCCGCATGTCTGCTGAGCCCAGGGCTTGGTGCTCCTGCTAGGCAAACACAGACTTTCCCTTTGCCCTGCGAGGAATGCTGACTCTTTGGTTTCATAACCTCTCTCTAGAGAGTTAGGAATGCTTCCCTGCCTCCAGCTCTTTCCATTCCACTTTTAAAATTTATCTTTTATTAGGATGTGTGTAGTGTGTGTGTACACACACATGCTGAGTTGTGTGTGTGATGATCAGAGGACAGCGGTGAAAAGCCTGTTCTCACCTTCTGCTGTGGGTTTTGAGGCGTGAACTCGGGTCATCAGGCTTGCAGGGGCAGGCGCTCTTGCCCCACCCCCAGCCACTCACCAGCTGTTTTCCCCCCTCCACACCACTCCCTAGATCCTGCACATCTATATGTCCAGCATATTTCCCCTCCCAGCCCCTCCCCTTCCTCTGTCCCCTCTCTGAGCACCATTCAGGTGCTGGAGAGTCAGTGACTGCCCCAGTGATTGCCGGAGTTCTCACTGTTGTCCAAAGCTGCTTCATAGAGGAAACCGGGGCTGGGCTATGAGGGTCTTTCCTGGGCGGCCCTCTGGTAGTGTCTGAGTGGGGGTTTTGTTATACTTTGAATTCTCATAGCTCCTAGCACTTAGCACTCAATAAAATGTCATGGCAATGAAGAGAGTCTAGAACAATGATTCTCAACATGTGGGTCAAGACCCCTTTCTCTGGCATCACATATCGGATATTTGCATTACAATTCATAACAGTAGCAAAAGTACAGTTATGAGTAGTGACAAAGTACTTTTATGGTTGCGGTTATCATAACCTGAGGAGCTGTATTAAAAGGCTGCAGCATTAGGGAGGTTGAGAACCCCTGCTCTGGAGGGATTAGGCTCTGGGGAGAGAAAAGGTGAAACTTTCCCAAGAACTGTCCCCGTTAAAGGAACACTTTGGCTTAAAGGAACACTTTGGCGTGTCCTGTTCTAGAAGAGAGCTGTTGAAGAGCTGAGCTCTGCTTTGGGGGCTCTTAGGCATCTGTGACCCAGCACAACCCCAAGGCTGGAATGAGTTTCTGGTCTGCCCCAGGTGGCCAGTGTTCACAAAGGAATACAATCGCTTGTCTCTACTTACTCTTTTCAAGGAATGCTTGTTTGTTTTAAGGCTCAGAAGCTAGTTTTTATTACATTTATCTTTTTACTTTGTGTGTGCGTGCATGCATGTGGCGCGTGCACAGCATACATATGGCGTTCAGAGTATAATGTACAGGGGTCAGCTGTCTCCTTCTACCATGTGGGTTCTAAGGATCAAACTCAGGCCTTCAGGCTTGGTGGTAAGGGCCTGTACCCACTGAGCCTCTCTCACTACCATCTCCCGACCTCTCTTGGGCTGCTGTTGTTTTTTGAAGACTTATTTATTTGCATTTTATGTGTATGTGTGTTTTGTCTGCATGTGTGTATATGTATTAAATGCATGCCTGATGCTTGCAGAGTTAAAAGAGGGCATTGGTTTCCCTGCAACTGGAGAGGTAAATGAGCCACCATGTGAGTGTTAGGAACTGAACCCAGGTCCTCTGCAAGAGCAGCAAGTGCTCTTAATTTCTGAGCCTTCTCTCCAGCCCCCTTGATTTTTTTTTTTTTTTTTTTTTTTTGAGACAAGAGCCACTAAATGATATTGACTAGTCTTGGATTCCCTATGTAGACCAGGCTGGCCTTGAACTCAGAGATTGTCTTGCCTCTGCCTCCTGAGCACTGGAATTAAAGGTGTGTGTCACCACATTTGGTCTCCTACCTCTTTACATAAAATGTTAAAACTTATCAAGTCTTTGTCGTAGTGTATTGACAGGTTTTTGGTGGGTTTTTTTGTCTTTGAGACGGGGTTTCTCTGTGAAGCCTTGGCTGTACTGGACTCGCTTTGTAGATCAGGCTGGCCTCAAACTCACGGCGAGCCACCTGCCCTGCCTCCCGAGTGCTGGGATCACAGGAGTGTGCCACCACGCCCAGCTCTTGTTTTGGGGTTTTGTATTTGCTTGTTTGTTTTATTGTTGTTTTTTGTCATTGTTGTTTTGTTTTGTTTTTTTTTAAGACAGGGTTTCTCTGTGTAGCCCTGGCTGACTTGGAGCTTACTCTGTAGACCAGGCTGACATCAATCTCAGAGATCCACCTGCCTCTGCTTACGCCACTACTGCCCGGCTTCATATTGCCAGTTTTTAATCAGTGAGCTGGGGATGAAGACTGGGGCAGGAAAAAAGTGCAGTTACAGGCTAGCCTGAGTCCAGGCTGGTCAAAATAAGTAATAATAATAATATTGGGAGAGAAGTGTTAGTCTTTGTTTGTTAAAGTAATTGTGAAAATTAGTCCCTGACGCTGTTGTGTGTAGCTCTTGAGACCTTGGAGGCATCTGGTAGAGGCATCTGGTTTTCCTTCCTTCTTTGGACTTCTCCTGATGGAACCTCAGGGTTCTGAGGATCACCCAAGTCCTGAGAAAACTGCAGTCCTTAGGGGTTTCCATTCCAGGGGAGGCACAGCTCGACTGGGTCTTTCCATCACAGGTTAGCCTGCCCTCTGTTGTGGGGGTTCTGCATCCTCAGACTGAAAATCTAGTGAGGGGCTGGCACAGTGGCACGATAGGCCAGGATGCCTGCTGCCGAGCCTGATTACCTGACTTCCGTCCTTGGAACCAACACAGTGGAAGAAGAGAATGATACCCCAAAGTTGTCCTCTGACCACCATTCATGTACCATTGTGCACATACACAAAAGCGTGTGCATGCATACACAATACATGTAGTAGAAAGGACATACACTGAAGGAAGTCACTGAGTATGAGGGCTATGAGCGTGGCCTGGGATACAGAGGGAGTTACAGGACAACTTGGGCTACACACTAACACCGTGTCTCAAGAAACAACACACACACACACAGAAAAAGAAGGTGGAGGAGGTGCACATCTTTTATGTCAGCACTTTGGAGGCTGACCAGAGGATCAGGAGTTCAAGATCATCCTTAGCTACGTAGGGAGTTCCAGGCCAGCCTGGGCTATTACTTGGGGAATTCCAGGAAAGTCCAGCTCCCTCCCTAAAAAATAAATTTTATACATCTTAACAGAGTGTGCACCTTCTTTCCCAGCAGTCCTGTAAACAGCAGTGCATGCAACAACTGTGGAAATATCATTTGCACATGGGATGCTATAGATAATTGAGATATGGTTTTTGTTTGTTTTGCGTTTTTCAAGACAGGGTTTCTCAGTGTAGCCCTGGCTGTCCTGGAACTCACTCTGTAGACCAGGCTGGCCTGGAATTCAGAGATCCCCTGCTTCTGTCTCCTGAGTGCTGGGATTAAAGGTGTGTGCACCACTACCCAGCTGAGATGTTATTTAAAGTACACAGGAAGCAGGCCTGGAGGGTTGGTTCAGTGGTTAGGACCTGTTGCCCCTCTTGCAGAGGACCAAGGTTTGATTTCCAACACCCACATGGTGGCTCACAGTCATGTGTAGCATCAGTGCCAGGGAACCCAGCATCCTCCTTTGACCTCGCTGGGCCCCAGGCACGGACATGCTGCACATACAGACATGCAGGTAAAACACCCATACACATAAAATAAATCTGAAAAGATTTTTAAAATGAAGTAAATCTGTGATGAATTTTAAGTTCACAATTGTCTATGTATGAGTACCAATTTGTATAATAAAATGCCTTAGATCTACATTTTGTGAAAGGACAGAAAGAAGGGAGGAAGAGAGCGTGAGTGTTATCCGACTATGACCCATTCATAGCCAGGGTTGAACGGGCTGAAGTGTCTGGCTCAACAAGTGTCCTCTCCAGTCTCTGCTGCTTGTTGGCCCCTCCCAAAGCTATGTGTTCAGTTGAAGAGGATGGCCTCTCCCGTAGAGGAGGGCCATGCTTCTGTCTCCAGCATGCAGCAGCTGCGTCCCCTGCTGACCCTGTGAACAAGCTCCAGGGACAGTAGAACACAGGACAGTCAGGTTTCCATGACCCAGACACTTCTGAATGAGGTGCTGCACCACAGGACAGCTGCTGCTTCTAGGGGGAGGGAGGGAGATGGGCCCCTCTCCTCTAAGCAGATTCCTTACTTTTGGGTGAGGTAGGGTGGTGGTTGCTCTGTCTGGCTTCACATTTATTCATGTATTTTGTGTAAGCGTGTGAACATACTCTTGCATAAGGAGGACAAAAGGCACCTGTGAGGTGTCGGTTCTTATGCGGAGCTCGGGGAATCAGCTCAGGTCCTCAGGCTTGGTGACAGGCTCCTCTTCCCAGTAAGCCATCTCACTAGGCCAGGGGCCAGTTTTTGAGTTGGTGTCCCATGTGGCCCACCCAGACAAGCCTCAGATTCACTATGTAATCAAGGATGACCTTGAGCTCCTGATCTTCCTGCCCCTTCTGCTGCTGGCAGGACAGATGTACATGGTTCAGCACTGCTTTTTCTGTTTCTGTGAAGACTGACGTTGGCATTTTGATGGGATTGCATAGAATCTGAAGACTGCTTCTAGCAATATAAGTGTTTGCACAGCACTCCGCAGACTGTGCCCATGGAGGTTTTCTCTCTGCATCCTTCCGTGTGCCATAGACTACTGTGCTGACTGTTCCCTGCTCGTTGGTGAGTAGTTTCCAAAGGTCATCAGCTTAGGGCTGAGGACTCAGGAGCTCTCTCTTCTACAGGTCCTTGATCAGTGTTTGAGTCATAGTCTCTCTAAACAGCTGTCAAAATTCTGGGCCCTCCCCAGGAACAGTGCTGGCTGCATTTTCTTGGGACTCCTCAGGCGACAGATGCCTTGAAATTTTAAGGTAACGTCAGGAGCCAGGAAGCTTCCACTCAGCCAAACCCAGCTCATAGTGATGAGCTGCCTCAGAAGCCAGTGAGACTAAATCTGGGAATCGTTTCAGGGTGACTCAGAGCAAGCTAGCGGAACTAGGAAACAGGATGGTTGATGGGTTGTTTGGAGACACAGGCCTCTGCACCTCACACTGTGGCAAAGGCAACTTATCTTAGTCCATCTGAGAGTCTGACATAATTCCCTAGGTCACAGTGGGCCGACGGCTGCTATCAAGGCAGCTGTGGATTCCAGGGCTGCTTCCTGCTTTCAGATGGCTCAGGGGCAAGGTGCTTTCTGAGGCCTTGGCTGCTCACACCCCCTCTTCTCAGGGGACTCTTTAATTTTTTTTATTTTAAATACGCATATGATATGCTAGATGTTAATGACATTCTTGAGCAAAGTGTGTCTCTGTGGTTTCTTTCCTTGTGGCCTCCTCAGCTAGACGCTTGTACTCTTTGCCATCCTGTGGCTCCTCCCATCCTTCCTGGTGGCCTGGTCAGTGCCCTCGCTGGTCTCCTCTCTAGCGTTAGACTGTTTTCATGTATGCACCTATATATTCCAAGCTAGGGTTCCTATGTGAAGGAGAGAGAGCCTACTGCTTCCATCTTTCTTCTTTAAACTAATTAACATCTGTTTTGAGGGGTTTGGACGTGCGTGTGAAATCAGAAGGCATTTTGCTCTGGAATCTGCTCTCTCCTGCTACCATGTGGGTTCTGGGGCAGCAAGTGCTTTTACCCACTGGGCTGTAAGGCAGCCCCAGGTTTTGTTTTTCTGAGTTTTTGTCTTCCCACTTAATATTATCCTTTCCAGAGCCACCTATTTTCTTGCAAAATTAACAATTTATCTTCTTTAATACTGAATAATATTCCATTGTGTATATGTATGACTTTTTAAATTTTATTTTTTATTGGATGTGTATGGGTCTGATGCCTGTACGCATATCTGTGCCACATGTGTGCCTGGTGCCCAGGGAGGCCAGAAGAGAGTATTGGATTCTCTGGAAGTAGAGTTAGATGGTCATTAGCCACCATGTGGGTGCTGGGAACCAAACCTGAGTCCTCTAGAAAGAACAGCCAATGCTCTTAACCTCTGAGCCATCTCTCCAGGCCTATGCCACATTTATGTGTTGATGGATATCTAGACACTGGTTCCGCTGTCTTGGCATCGTGAAGAGGGGAGCAGTGAACATGGATGTGCAAGTGTCTCTGTATAGGATATAGACTATTTTAGGTCAGTGCCCAAGAGCAGTATAGCTGGCTCATATAATAATTCTATTTTTAATTTTTTTGAGGAAACTCTATTGATTTCTATAAAGGCTACATTAATTTACTTTTCCACCAGAATTTTCTTAACATTTATTTATTTATTTGTGTGTGTGTGTATGTGTGCGCACACCTTAGCACATGTACAGAGGTCAGAGGACAACTTACAGGGTGGTTCTCTCCTTTCATCATGTGGGTACCACGATGGAGCTCAGGTCATCAGGCTTGGCTGCAAGCATCTAGCCAGCTGAACCACCTCCCTCTCCCTGGGCTCTCTTTTCTAAGGGCATGGGGCCTTTTTATGAGGCTTCTCACTCATCATCCCTTAATTAAGCCTCACCTCCAAACATACCCCATTGAGAATTAGGTTTCTGCATAAGAACTCAGAGGAGCTAGAGGTGTAGCTTAGTGACAGAGTGTCTGTCTGATATGGCAAGGCCTTCTGTTCTATTCCTAGCATCACAAGGACACAAAAATACAACATTCAGTCTACACCACAACCTGGTAGGACTGTTCCCGAGTCCAGCTTCTCTCTGTGGACAGGCAGATGAGCTTGTTGTGACTGGCTGGCAGATCTGGTCTTGAATGCTCCCTTTCAGATCGATTGCATGCGGGTGTGCCGGTGTGTCCCGCCTGATGTGTCCCATGTGTCCCCATGTTAATGTTTTAGTTTTTGGGGCGTGGTGTTACTATATGGTTCAGGTTAACGTCACACTTGAGATCTTCCTGCCTCAGCCTCCCCAGTTTCAGATAACTTGCCTGTGCTGCCATGCTAGCACCATGAATCCTTTCTGTGGCAGGGGTGCTCGAGTCAGGGTCTTACCCAGGCTGCCCTTGAATTCAAGGTACTCCTGCCTCTGCCTTCTGAGTCTCTTGAGATTACAGGTGTGTACCACCATTCCTCACTAGGTTTCCTGGTGTACTTCATCGAGTGACAGATGCGGATGCTTCCTGAGCTTCTAAGAGCTTTGTCCACTGCTTTGTGAAGAGGCTGGGCCCACATCTGTTAATGTAATTCTGCAAGGTTTTTAGCTTATAAAGGATGATTTTTAGAGGATATATTTTTATTTTTTATGTATTTGATATGTATACAATGTTCTGTCTGCATGTACACCTGCACACCAGAAGAGCACATCAGATCTCATAGATGGCTGTGAGCCACCATGTGGTTGCTGGGAATTGACTCAGGACCTCTGGAAGAACAGGCAGTGCTCTTAACCTCTGAGCCATCTCCCCAGCCCCCTATTTTTATTTTTTCTTTATGTGTCTATGTGTATCTGCCGTGTGTGTTGGGGAGGTGGGGGTTGGGGAGCTGCCTGAAGAAAGCATTGGATCCTTTGGAGCTGTAGTTCCTGCCATTGGTGAGCTGCCTGATGTGGGTACCTGATGTGGGCTTACCTCAGGTTCTCTGCAAGAGTCGCCAGTGTTCATAGAACCACTAAATCATCTTACTAGGACCCTGATATTAATTGATTTTTAAAAATGTAGATCCTAGGATAAGTCACTTCTTTTTTTTTTTTTTTTTTTTTTTTTTTTTTTGGCTGGAACTCTGTAGACCAGGCTGGCCTTAAACTCACAGAGATCCTCTTGCTTCTTCCTCCCCCTCCTGAAAGCTAGAATTAAAGGTGTGTCACCACACCCAGCTTAATTTTGTAAAATATTCACTACTTGTTTATTGTTTGTGTGTGAGTGAGTAGAGGTCAGGAGACAAGTTAAGGAGTCGTCATCTTTTTCCACCGTTGGCTTCAGGGGATCAGGCCTGGCAGCAGTGGCCTACAGGAGCCATCTCAATGGGCCTTGGCTAAATTTTAATTTCTAAAGGGAGGTGGCCTGCAGGGCCCTTCAAAGGGGGCAACAAGACCTGTGTTGTCGCCTTCACAGTGCATCCGGAGTCTTGTGCCTTTGGAGGGCTGTGTCCCAGGGCCTGTCGCGGTGCCCGTGTGCACCGGTCAGGCCTCTGAGCGCTCAGTCCTCAGAGAAGTCGAGGCTCAGGGTGCCATTTGCAATTCTCCAGAGTCAGATACCATTAGTATGAGGGAGTCTCATTAATTTAAACCTGAGGAGCACAATTTCAGACTCGAAGTTTCCTTTATCCCTGGTTTACTTTTCTTTCTTTCTTCTGTTTTTCTTCCTTCCTTTTTTTTTTATGTGGTTTCTGGAGACTAAACTCATGCCTTTATGCTTGCACTGTTACAACTGAGCTACGTATCACCTCAGCCTCTTTATCAGTATTTTTCATGGAAACCTTGTATCATTTTCTTTGTAGAAGCACTTAGATATGAAATGAATGCCTTGGCCTTCAGAGGGCATCTTCCCATGCCCTTTCTCATGCTGCCTTGAACCCCAAAGCCTGTGGTTCTTAGAGAAAAGGGCTAGCCCCTCCCCAAGAGCAAAGTTTGTGATGTGTGTCCAAAGAGAGCCTGACTCTAAGGCCATTAGAAGTGGGTGGGAAAGGGGTGTGCCCTGAGGAAACGGTCAGTCAAAGGAAGCCAGCACCACTGTGCAGGCGACATGCAAGCAAGTATGTGTGCCAAGGCAGGCATGAACTGCCTTCAGGGGAAGTCAACTGGGGAGATCCCCGCCTCAGCTGCTTTCCAACTGAAGTCGCTAAATGAGGATAGGAGACATTTTTTGAGGTGTGTGCGTGCGTGCAAGTGTGTGCATGTGTGCACGTTCAAGAGCCTGTAAAAAGGCCAGAGGCAGGCACCAGGTGTCCTGCATTATTGTTCTATCTTATTCCCTGTAGACAGGGTCTCTCACTGAAGTTGCTGTTTTGGTTCACTGGATGGCCCGTGAGCTCCCAGTCAACTCTTTCCTCCAGTCAGCCTTGGCCTGTGTAGCCATGCCTGGGTTTAAAATTTATTTATTTTTATTTATGTGTTTGTGTGTCTGTTTGTGTGAATACATGCGATGTGTAGGTGCCCATGGAGGGTCTGGGCTCACCCCTGCACTGAGAAACGTCTTTTGACACATATTAGGATCTGGATCCTCCTGCCTTACTTCCCACTGCTAGGATTGTGAAACAAAAGGACCAAATCATCCCCCATGTGTTATCAAAATCCTTTTAAAACTAATGCTGGGCTGCCATTAGAAATGTCTTTACCTGGGCACAGTGGCACACAGCTCTAATTCCATCACTCAGGAAGCAAAGGTAGGAGGGTCTCTGGGAGTTTGAGACTAGCATGCTCTACATAGTGAGTTCCAGGACAGCCTGAGCTACATACTAAGATTGTGTTTTTAAATAAACTTTTTACAAAATATATTTTAAAACTAATACTTAACTGCCATACATGGATGGCTTGGCAGTTAAGGGTACTTGCTGCTTTTCTAGAAGACCCAGGTTTAATTCCTGGCACTCACATTGGAGCTCACAACCACCTGTTACTCCAGGTCCAGGGGACCTGATGCCCTCTTCTAGCCTCCCAGGCACTTATATTCACATACATTCACATACGTAAAAAAATTTTTAAAAAATACTAAAATTCTAGTCAGGCATGGTGGTGCACGCCTGCAATCTCAGCACTCTGGAGGCAGGGGCAGGCAGATGGCTGTTAGTGTAGTGCCAGCCTGGCCTACAGACTGAGTTCTAGGACAGCCAAGGCTACACAGAGAAACCCTGTCTCAAAACAAAACACTAAAATTCTGTATCCATTCTACTTGGTGAGAAATGAAGTTTGGTGCTCTGTCCCCAACAGCCCTAACTAACTTATTCAGTATCTGTGGGACAAATGTCATGAAGGAAATACCATATGGAGGTCACTGCTTAGGACCAAGGAGCAGAACTGTACCAAACAAGCAAAATAAATATTTCTACCAATGGGATGTCACAGCTTGTGATGTTTACCTGTAATTTCCAAATAATTCTAAATAATTATGTGGCAGCTTGCTTTTGTTGGGGAGGTGTTGTATATTAATATTTACTATTGATTTATCTTTTAGTTAAGCCTCAGTTATTCTTAAACAGCTGTATACCCAAATCACCACACGCAGACTAGGATTTACTTAATTAACCTGGAGCCCAATGCTGGGCAACAATTACTCCATCCAAAACCTCCAAGCCTGCATAGTTTCCTCCCACATTATACTTGCTTTTAGTCCTATCTTAGGTCCAGTTCATCTCCCCTGGTGGTTCCAAGTCCTCTCTCCCCTCACTCGCTTCCTTCTCCTCTCCTGCAGACCAGGATGTCCCACCCCTATTCTCTCCATTGCTCAGCATTGGCTGGCTGTTTTATTGACAATACAGAGAACTAATGGTGGCATGTTTACACAAACTTGAGCTAGGTGACACTTAGAACAAACATAACAATGCAATGTCCGGATTGAAACCAGATAGTGGGGGACGGAAATCAGCATTTGAATGAACAAGGGTAAATTGTATACATTCCACAAAAACATTAAACCAACAGGGATGTCTGATTTTAAATCACTGGGAGTCTGATTTTAGAGATGTGCAGAAGTCTTGCCTCTGTATGATGGGCAGTCCTTGAAAAGGCTTCCCCAAGAATAGCAATGTTGCAAAACACATTGAAATTAGCTAATTATTTTTAGAAGGGTTGTCTTATGAGACAGTAAAATTAAATAGAGATGAAAACTAGAAGATGCCAGGTGTGGCACATACGTCTTACCCTAGCACTTGGAGGCAGAGAACTTGGAATGCCAGGATGGAAATTCAGAGAGGGAGAGATCAACAGGTAAGGGTGCACAGTGCCCAGGGTGCAAGGTGCAACCTGGTGACACAAAGAGTTCAGTTCTTGGAAGCCACAGAAAGGCAGGAGGAGAAAACCAACTCCACAAAGTTGTCTCTGACGTGTGCTGTGGAGGAGTGGAGAAGCGCGCGCGCGCACACACACGCACACACATACACACACACACGTTAAATCTATATGGTGCAGGCCAAGGGGAGGGTGATTGCCTAACACGCATAAGGTCCAAGGTTCCATCCCAGTACTACAAAAAGATGATAGGAAATTAATAGCCAGATGTGCACACTCCTCTTACTTTAGCACGTGGGAGACTTAGGCAGGATTGCCATTAGTTTCAGGAGGGCTTGAGATGAAGAAAGATAACCTATCTCAAAAAATATGATCATGAAATTGCTTTAAATTCTCATTATTTTGTTTTAATGCATATAGGTGTTTTCCTGCATGCATGATTGTACCCCATGTGTGCCTAGTGCCTAGTTCCTGGAACTGGAGTTACACATAGTTGTGAGCTGCCACTGTAGGTGCTGAGAATCAAACTGGGGTCCTCTGGAAAAGTAATCAGTGCTCGTAATCTTTGAGCCATCTTTCCAGCTCCCCAAAATAAAATAAAATAATAAGTAATTGGGCTGGAGAGATGGCTCAGAGGTTAAGAGCACTGTCTCCTCTTCCAAAGGTTCTGAGTTCAATTCCCAGCAACCACATGGTGGCTCATAACCATCTGTAATGAGATCTGCTGCCCTCTTCTGGCCAGCACGTGTACATGCAGAGCACTCATATAAATAAAATAAATCTTTAGAAAATAATAAGTAATTTAAAAAAGCCATACACAGTTAAGCTCTCAGAGTTTTGTTGTGTTAGGAATCTGGGCATAGGGTTTCACAAACTGTACGGAAAGTGGCCTGGGGCGTTCCTACCGCAGCCTCAGAGGCTTGTAGTTATTGACAGTTCAGTTCCCTGCTGCTGTAAGGCTGAGGTCCCTGACCCTCAGCCCTTCGCTCCTAAATGACACCCAGTGCTCTCAGCAAGGCACCTAGCTTTTCATTAGCTAAGCAAAGCATGAGAAAATGTGACAGCCCCATTTTGAGTCACAGGTTCTTCTTGGAGCATGGCTTACCTTAGGGTTTGCCAAGTCATGGCAAGGGATGAAGTCATCTCGTTACACTCTGGAGTCACAGGTCAGTTTCACTAGACTATGGCTCTGTGATCTGTGGGCAGCCGCTTGGGTTATGGCCCAGTGATTAGCAGAGGCTTAGAATTCCCCAGTGAAGGGCTGAAGGGTGGCTCAGAGGAAATGTTCTGCCTACAGTCCCTTGGAGAGAGACTGGAGGCCAAGTGTTAGCAGAGTGCTTGCATAGGCTCAGTCTGTCATCCTGTGGAGGCCAGAGGATGGGAAGCTGACAGTCGCCCTCAGCTACTGAGTGTCCAAGGCCAGGCTGGGGTGCATGAGACTGTTTTAAAAGGGGATGGGCTACAGAGGAAACTCCTCAGTCGAGAGCACTTGTTGCTCTTATAGAGAGCCCAGGTTCAATTCCCAGCACCTGAATGGGGGCTCACAACATCCATAACTCCAGTTTCAGGAGATTTGAAGCTCTCTTCTGACTTCTTTGGGCACCAGGTACACACACATATATGCAGGCAAAACATTCATACACATAAAATTAATGAAAAATATTTTTTTAGAAAAGACCCACCCTGGGGCTGGAGAGATGGCTCAGTGGTTAAAAGCACTAGTTGCTCTTTCAGAGAATCCAGGTTTAATTCCCAGCACTCACATGGCAGATCACAGCTGTCTGTGTGTCTTAATAACAGTTCTAGAGGATCTGACATCCTCACACAGACACACACGCAGGCAAAACACCAATGCACAAAAAATAAATTAAAATTAAAGACGAATCAGACATGGTGTTTTCACACCTTTAATCCCAGCACTCAGGAGGTAGAGGCAGGCAGATCTCTGACCAGACTGGGCTATAGAGCAAGATCCAGGAAAGCTACAATGATACAGAGAAACCTTGTCTATAAAACAAACAAACAAAAAACAAAAACAACAAAAACCACCAAATAAGAGAAAGGTTTATTTTGTGCATTTATGTCCGTATGTGTGTGTTGTTCTCTGTGGGGTGTATGCAAATGTGAGTGCGGTGCTCCCAGAGGCCAGAAGAGGGCATCTGATCTTCTGGAGCTGGAATTACAGATGGTTGTATAGCCCAGCTTAGTGCTGGGAACCAGACTTTTGTTGTCTTCTCTAACTCTTAAGATGGCTCTTAACTGCTGGGCCATCTCCCCAGCTCCATCCTGACTGGATTTGTAACAGATTGGTTTGAATTAAGTGTGGCAGACAATTAAGATGGAGACAGTACTTTTGAAGGAAAGTTTGCTTACTACTACCAAGAGGAGGGGCACACCATGCCATATACAGCCATGCCAAAAAGTGTGTGTGTGTGTGTGTGTGTGTCTGCGCAGAAGCACAGAGCTGTGATAGGATTTTCTCCAGACTGAACTGGCTGGGCTAGGCAAGCTAGTTTGAGCCAGCCTGGAGCTGGATGGAGTAGATGCCGGCCCTACTCTGAGTAATAGGGGACTCTCTAGTTGTTTAGGATCTGGCCCCATGGTGACTGAGGACAGGGAAAGCCTCAGGGTTGTGTGAGATGAGAGTTGTTGAGGGGAGGATTTCGGATTAGCGGATCTGCAGGTGTTTGCTCAGTCTGGGAGTTAGCTGGCCCCAGCTTGGCCAAGCCTCTTAAAACAGTGTAGAAACCCAGCCGCCCACATGCTTCATTTTGGCACCTGCTGCTTTGCTTTCCTTCATAACAAGATGGCCGAGTGCATAGCTGCTGTTTCTGCTCTCCACACCTCCACCCTCTCCCCACCTCTGTGCTCCACCCTAGCTGAGTCACTCTGAAACTCTAGGAGGTCCCTTTTCCTGGCATGCTTTTCCTTGGCTCCTCCTCTTTGGCACTTGGGTTCTGCTGCATTCCATGTGACCTCTGACAGTCTCTGAGCTTCAGAGCTTCCTGTAAGATTACTTCAAATGTTCAGGACTCAGGTGTCATCACCAGGCCACTGACCACCCAGCCTGGGCTAGTACAGCACCAGCCCAGAGTTGCTGGCCCTGCCTACCAGCTCCAGGGCTGCACCTGTGATCTACTGAAACCTCCATCTGTGCCCAGGAGGTCATTGACCAAAGGCCATCACCTTGCAATGCTCAGACTAGAAATGCTAGTCACCTTCTTTCTCCCCATTTCACATGAAGGTCCTGCAGACCCACTCCTCAAATTAAAGGTCTGTTGTGTCAGTGCTGAGTCCCAGGCTACATGCATGCAGCTCAGTCCTGTTCAGGCTTGGAGGCTTCAACGCAGGGTCCCCTCACTCGCTTCCTGAAGTCTCGTCTCCAAAGCTGGTCCCCCACCACCACACACACACACACACACACACTTTTTCTCTAGAGACAGGCCTTCTCTATGTAGCCTGTCCTGGAATTCACTCTGTAGACCAGGCTGGCCTTGAATTCACAGAGATCTGCCTGCCTCTGCCTCCTGAGCACTGGCATTACAGATGTGTGCTAACACATCCAGCCAACACAATATATATTTAAAATGTGTTTCAGACTGGTTATGTTGGCACATGTCTGTAACCCTGGCAGTAAAGAGGCTAAGACAGATGAATTAGGAGTTCAAGGCCAGCCAAGACAACTTAACAAGATGCTGTCTCAAACTGAAAATGAAAAGTAAAAAGACTCCCCATACAACTCAATGTAGCAGTCTGCTCAGTTTACACAGGGCGGGACCTGGCTTCCATTCCAGCCACAAATTTTTTTTTATATAATTTTATTTTATGTACATTGGTGCTTTGACTGAATATTTGTCTCTGTGAGAGTGGAACAGGAGTGACAGACAGTTGTGAGCTGCCATGTGGTTGGTGGGAATTGAACCCAGGTTCTTTGGAAGAGCAGACAGTGCTCTTTACCACTGAGCCATCTCTTTAGTCCCCCACAAAATGTTTTAATTAAAATATAAATATTTCAGACAGTCTGATGTAGTTCATGCTTATAATCCAGGCGTTCAGGAACCTGAGGCAGAAGAATGGGAAGTTCAGATATATAGCCTGGGCTACTTGTCTCAAAGAACCAAAACCAAAAAGAAATTACATTTCAGCCCAGCACATACCTGCAGTTCCAGCTACTCAGGTGGCTGAAGCCAGATAATCCCTTAAACCTGGGAGTTTGAGGCCAGCCTGGGCTAAGCAGACCCAATCTGGAAACAGTAAGTAAATAAATAATTTATGCTTGAGGCGAGGCAAACAGGTCAATACAGATTGGAATTGAGAGGCCAGCCTGGGCTACACAGACCTCTCGTGGAAACAGTAAGTAAGTAAATAAATAGCTAAATAAATAAATAAATTTCACTCAGGGCTAGGCAAGCAGATCAATGGAGTAGAATCGAGACGGGGTCTCAGTCACCACATATCCTAGGATGACCTTGAACTTCTGATCCTGCTGCTTCTGCCCTCCCTAAATTCTGGATTGCAGGTATATGTATATGCCACCACACTTGGCTTGTGTGATGCTGGGGATCAAACCTAGGGCTGTTTGCACATGGGGTACACTGTACTGACTGAACTGTATCCCCAACTGGGTGCGTGATGTTTGACAGGTGTACCAAGACTTTTGGTGGGGAAAAGATGTATTCTTTTCAGCAGTTGGTCAACCCCATGGCCAAAAAACAAATAAATAAATAAAGTTACTGGGGCCTGTCCTTGCTGGGTTTCTATTGCTATGATAAACCACTATGACAAAAAGCAGCTTGGGGAAGAAAGGGTGGATGTCATCTTAGAGCTTAGTCAATCATGGAAGGAGTCAGGGGCAGGAGCTGAAGTAGAGACACGGAGGACCACTGCTTCCTGCCTTGTTCCCTGTGGCCTACTCAGCCTGGCCAGGGATAACACCACCCACAGTAGGCTGGGCCTGTATTAGTCATTAATCAAGGAAGTGTCCTCCAGGCTTACCTACAAGGCCATCTGATGGAAGCATCTTCTCAGCTGAAGATCCTCTTCACAGATGATGCTGGCCTGTGTCAGTTATAACAAAAGCTCCCCATCTCATCTCATACCCCATGTTTAGCTTGCACGTGGGGCTGCGGATGTCACTCTCTGGTAGAGCACTGGCAGAGCAAATGTGGGAGTCTGGCTCCAATTGCCAGCAACTCTCTCTCAATAAGAGCTAACGTTGTACAGTGCAACTTCTTGTTTTGTTTTTGAGACACTGTCTTAGCTCAGGCTCTTCCTGACACATGCAGTGACGCGTCCACCTTAGCCACCTGAGTGCCATAATTACAGGCACAAGCTACCACACCTAGCCAACTTGTAAAACAATTAAAAGAAAATGTTGATAAACAGCTAGAAATGAAATTTAGCTAGGAGGTGATGGTGCACACCTTTAATCCCAGCAAAGGCAGGAGTTCAAATCCAGCCTGGTCTACACAGTGAGTTCCAGGACAGCTGAAAAGCAAAACAAAAGAACTAATACTGAATTATTGAAAAGCCAAAATAAGTCAGATTTCATCTAAATGGAAAAGCCTGGATCCAGGCAAGTGAGTATGTATGTGCTATAAGCCAACACTAGAAGTTGCAGGATTGGGAGTTAGAGACCAGCCAGATGCTATGTGAAAATAGTTAAAACAGGCTTCCTGAAAGCTGTCTTCTGACCTCCACCAGGTAGCCATTCTTTCTCATACACAAACACATGTACTAATGGTGATAAAATTAAGGTAAGTAAATAGGGGCTAGAGAGATGGCTCAGTCCCAGCTGCTCTTCCAGAAGACCCAGGTTCAGTTCCCAGTTCCCAGGACATTCTACAACCACCCTCTTCTGAACTCCACAGGCACTGAGTACAGACATGGTATATAGACATTCATGCAGGCCAACACCAATACACATAAAATAATAAAATTCAAATAAACAAAACTTTATCCAGAAAGTAAAAGCCCTTACAAAGGGAGGCTACACATTGTAGCCACATAGCTGAGAGGCCCAAGCCTAATAGACAGTAGTTGTTACAGCTCATGGCTAAGACATCAGCCCCTCTGAAAATGGGCGGGACTGGGACAGGGCTTTACATCTGGTTTCAGGGGCTATGTGCCCTCTTTTGACCTCCATGGGCACTGTAGACACATGGTGTACAGACACAGGCAGATAAAATACTCAGACACATAAAAAGTAAAGTTTAAAGAGTAAAATTAAGCTAGGTTTGGTAGGGCACACCTTGTAGAAGCAGTTGAATCTCTGCATTCAAGGCCAAGCCTGGTCTACATATTGAACTCTAGGCCAGCCAAAGCTACACAGTGTGACCCTGTTTCACAAAACCAAAAATACTCTAGAGTTGAAGGGCAGCCTGGTCTACAGAGAGTTCCAGGACAATCAGAGCTGTACAGAGAAAGCCTGTCTCAGAGAATGAAAAAGAAAAAACCAAAAACTGCATATGCCCACAGTCCTCTACACAGCTGTGCACAGCAGCATTGTTTGTAATATCTCTCTGAAGAGATGATTGAGGGCTGGGCAGCCTGCGTGGCAGAACACTTAGCCTAGCATACCCAAGGCCCTACGTCCCATCCCCAGCACCTCATAAACTGTGTGTGGTATACACCTGTCACCCCAGAATGCAAGGAGCAGAGGCAGGAAGATCAGGAACAGAAGGTCATCCTTGGATACATTGGCAGTCGAAAGCCAGCTTGTACATGAGACTGCATCTCGGGGAAAAGCTGAAGGGCTGGAGAAACGGCTCATTTCATGAGCCGTCACTGAGAGTGCTGAAAGGTATGGTGGCACAGACCCGAAATCCCAGCATTCAGGAGGTAGAGGCATGAGGGGTCAGAAATTCAAGGTTACCCTCAACAAAGAGCGTGAGGCCAGCCTGGGCTACATCAGAGTCTCAGGAAGAGGTGCTTGAAGCTCAAGAGTCCAAAGCTTAGTGGTTAAGGGTGCTCAGTGAGCAAACATGAGAAAGGACTTGAGTTCAGGTCACAGTACCCATGTAACATGCCAACTATAGGGTTAAACATGTTAGTGATCCTAGCTAAAGCATTGATGCAACGTGAGCTGAGAACAAGCTAGGGCTTGGTGGCCACCACCCTAAGGAGGTGGGTGGGGAGAGTACACAAGCTCCAGGTTCAGAGAAAGATCCTACCTCTGGCCTCTGCACAGCAGTGCACAGATATTCTCCTCTCTCTCTCTCTCTCTCTCTCTCTCTCTCTCTGTGTGTGTGTCTCTAAAGGGCAGGTGCTAAGTTTTTTATGAACTTGGGACACAGACACTTGTACCCACACACACACACACACAAAAGTTAGAGAAGCAGTGTCTAAAAGTAGATATGGGACTGGATGAATGAATGAGCTAACTGTCCCCTGCCCATAGGGTAAAATAACGCTAGTCAGCTAGGACGAGGAGTGAGTATTATCCATGCCACATCTCAGAAAGCCTCGGTTGTATGCGTCTACCTGTGCAAAAAGTCCAAAAGAAGAGTATGTAGAGACAGAGGCGGATGGTTACTGGACACAGGGAGAGCGTGGGCCAGCGCCAAGTGAGTACAGGCTGTCTTGGGAGAATGGGTGTGACGTGGAGTCACTATCAATATAACACAATGATTGTGCTACAGACCATAGAGCCAAAGGCTTCAGAAGAGGGAGTAGGGCTTGAGGTGGGTGAGTATGCCTGTTGTGCAGATATGAGGGCCTGCTGCAGCGGCTACGTGACACTAGAAAGGTGTGTGGGACACGGAGGCAGTGTGGTGTCTGCATGCCTGTGGCTCGGGTGGCAGAGGAGGTGGGCGTCGCTCACAGCTCTCCGACTTCACCTTTGCTGTTCTTTCTCTCTCTCCTTTTAAATACATGTCTAGGTCTGTCTTATTTGTGAGTGTCTTGCACCACATGGTTGTGTGGCACATGGGGTGGTAAGCCTCCGTGTCGGTGCTGACAATCAAAGCCAGGTGCTTTGCAAGAACAGGTGCTCTTAAGCACAAAGCCAGCTCTCCAGCCCTGAGTTGGTGTTCTCAGACACTGTTGGCAGTGTGTAAATTCCTCTGGGTAAAGGGCAGTTGTGAGTATTTGTAAAGCAGCCCTCTGTGTCCAGCAAGAACTGGCTCAGGACTGACTGCCTCCTCTGCAGCAAGGGTAGCAGCACGGTGTTAAGGGTTTTATGACCTTGGGACATCTGTGTGGAACTGCCCTGCTTGAGGACACTGACTCAGAGCGCCTGAAGCTGTGCAGGTGTTTTATAAGCAGCTTTTTGTTAATTTTTAAATTATATCTGTGTGTGTGTGTGTGTGTGTGTGTGTGTGTGTGTGTGTGTGTGTGT
>NW_026594377.1:1203678-1303564 GCF_907164565.1 Psammomys obesus | reverse complement strand
TGTGTGTGTTCAGAGGACAACTTTCAGGAGTCAGTTTTTTCTTTCCACCATGTGGGTCCTGGGGATTGGACTTAGGTTATGATTATTAGGCTTGAGGTCAAGAGCCCTTACCCACTGAGCCATCTCACTGGCCCTGTAAATAGTTAGTATACTGTTTAGTTTACTATACTGTTATTTAAAAGGTAATGATGCGGAGCTGGAGAGATGGCTCAGAGGTTAAGAGCACTGTCTGCTCTTCCAAAGGTCCTGAGTTCAACTCCTAGCACACACATGGTGGCTCATAACCATCTGTAATGAGATCTGGTGCCCTCTTCTGTCCTGCAGGCACACATGCAGGCAGAATACTGTATACATAACAAATAAATAAATCTTAAAAAAAAAAAAGGTAATGATGCCTTTGTATGTTGTAATCCCAACACTCAGGGATGCAGAGGCAGCTGGATCTCTGAGTTCAAGGCCAGCCTGGTCTACAAAGTTAGTCCAGGACAGCCAAGGCTACACAGAGAAACCCTGTCTCGAAAAAACAAACAAAAAAATACTGATGCAGAGCTAGAAAGACAGCTCCACTGGTAGGGGCTTCCAGAGGACTCAGGTTCGATTCCCAGTACCCACATGGTGGCTCACAACCGTCTGTAATTCAGTTCCAGGGGACCCAACGCCTTCTGGTGTCCATGGCCACTAGGCACACACACGGTACACAGGCATACATGCAGGCAAAGCACACATAAGAAAGGAAGAATAATGCTGGAGGGGGGCCTGCGCAACCTTTGAGTAAACCAGGTTATTAAATTGTTTTCCACCCCTGGTTGGAGTTGTTTGGTTAGTGTGTTTGCTGGGGACGGGACGAAGGCCTGGAGCATGCTGGCCAGCCACTGTCCTGCTGAGCCACACCCCTGTCCTCCCTGTTGGTGTGAAGCATGGAGGCCAGGGTGTCTGGCGAGGCCAAAGGTGTCCTGGTTACTTTCTCATTGCATCTAGAAAAGGTCTGATGTAAGCAACTGAAGGGAGTGCCGCTTGGCTCAACTGCTGTAACAGAGGACAGAGAGGGAAGAGCGTCCTGGGAAGAGGGTGCAGCGTGAGAGGCCTAAAGGAAGGAGTCAGCCTGCCAGGACTTCCTTCCTCCAGCACCTCAGTCTCCCAGTACTGCTGTGAGGCTGTTCAGGTCACCTCTGGAAATGTCATCAAAGGCACATCCAGGCCCTTTTCTTTAACCTCTCAGTAGTTCTCGCTCTTTTTTTTGTTGTTGTTTTGTTTTTGCTTTTTCCTTTTGTGGCTTTTAAGATGCTTTCTTTTTTTCCTTTTTTTTTTTTTAAGACAGGGTTTTTCTGTGTAGCCTTGGCTGTCCTAGACTCTATTTGAAGACCAGGCTAGCCTTGAACTCACAGAGATCTGCCTGTCTCTGCCTCACAGAGTGCTGGGATTACAGGCCTGCACTGCCGAGCTCAGCTTCTTCTTCTTCTTTTTTTTTTTTTTTAAAGATTTATTTATTTATTTATTATGTATACAGTGTTCTGCCTGCATGTATACCTGAACACCAGAGATTTTATTATAAATGGTTGTGAGCTGCCATGTGGTTGCTGGGAATTGAACTTAGGCCCTCTGGAAGAGCAAGCAGTGCTCTTAACCTCTGAGCCATCTCTCCATCCTCCAAGCTCAGCTTCTTAAGATGCATTTTTAAATGACATATATTTTGTGCAGGTGGCTGTGGATGGCTCCTGTGGAGGTTAGAAGACAGCTTTTGATAGTCAGTTCTTCTGCTTTGTGGGTTTAGGGACGGAAGCCATGTCATCCGAAGGCACTTCTACCCAGTGAGCCTTCTCACCAGCCCCTTGTGTCTGTTTGTTCAATTTTCCTATTCTCTCCGTGTGTAAACACAGGCATGGGTATGACACATCACATGTATGGAGGTCGAAGGACAGGGGTTGGTTTCTAAGGATTGGACTGAAGGTGTCAGGCTTGCACAGCAAGGACCTTTACATGCTGACACATCTTTGCTTCCTATTTTCTGTGGAGTCTTTGCTTTGTCTGGGAAAGGATCTCCTGTATCCCAGGCTTGCCCCAAACTCAAACCTCACTATATGGCTGACACTGGCCTTGAACTCTTCTTGGTCCTCCTCACTCTGCAGTGCTGGGTGACAGTTTGGTACCATGGCATTCTTCCTAGTTGTATTTGTTGAGACAAGGTCTTGCTATGCAGCCCTGGCTTGCCTGGAGCCGTTAAGCAATGATGCTGGCCTCCAACTTCACAGGGCCTTCTTGAAACACAGGGCCTTCCTGTGTAGCCCTGGCTAGCCTGGAGCTATGTCCACGAGGCAGGCTGTGCACTGGGAGATCCACCAGTCTTTGCCTTCAGAGTACTGGGAGCCAAGGCTCATGCCACCATCTTCCAACATTCCGGTCAAGCTGATAAGCAAAATTCACTATCACAGATTGCACATTCCTGTTTTAATTTTACAGGAATCAAAGTGATGTGGCATGTTTAGCCAGGTCCTCACAGGGCGGGACACCTGTGTCGCATGGCTGGCTGACTGCTGGGAAGGAGGGCCCCTGTTCCCCTGGTGAGCTCACTCCTCACCACACCTCTCTCTTTCAGGAAGCATGCTCTGAACTGCCATCGGATGAAGTCCGCCCTCTTCAGTGTGCTCTGCGAGATCAAGGGGAAGGCCGGTAGGCGGCTCTGAGACTGTGCAAGTGTGTCGCACTTGCTGGCCCCTCGGCTCCTGGCAGCACATGGTTCTGCCATCTTCCAAAATTCAAAACTAGAATTTTATCCTAATTCGAGCATCCAGGGTGGAATTCTTCTGCCTCTGCAAATGCCTTTAAGAAGCAAGTGGGCGGGTTGGCCGGATAGTTCAGTGGATAAAGGCACTTAGCACCGTGACCCCAGGACTCATGGTGGAAGAAGAGAATTGACTCTAGCAAATTATCCTCTGACCTGCATTCATGTGTTGTGGCATAGGCCCCCATCCCACCAATAAAGAAGTATAGTAAAATAAATAAAAGTTTAACAGTAATAAAAAGGGAGGAATCCCAGTTCCTAAGAGATAAAAGAGAAGGAGATCAGAAGTTATAGCTTAAGTCCCAGGCTAGCCTGGACAGCATGAGACCCTGTCTCAAAACAAAAACAAGAGCAAAAGAAAAAGAGTGTGGTTGAGGAGCTAGCTCAGTGTTTAGATCAGACACCATGTAAGCCTGAGGAGCAGACCTCAGAATTCCCTCACTCGTGTAAGGGTGAGGTGGGCCTGCTCACTACCTGGAATCCTAGTGAGCTAGGATCAGGATCAAGTTGGCTGTCTAATCAGGGAGTTCTGGATTCAAGTCAGAGGCCTTAACTCATGTAAGGTGGAGGGGGCTGGAGAGATGGCTCAGCAGTTAAGAGCACTGCCTGCTCTTACAGAGGACCCAGGTTCAATTCCCACAGCCATGTGGTGGCTCATCTATAACTCCAGTTCCAAGGGATATGACTTCTCACCTTGCAAGCAGACTGATATCATGTGCACAGACATCCATGCAGGCAAAATGCCAATACACTCGTGTGTGTGTGTGTGTGTGTGTGTGTGTGTGTGTGTGTGTGTAATGGATAATGATGAAGGAAAACCTTGATGCCAACCATGGGCCTGCACACACATGAAGGTGCACCTACACACACTTACATCCACGCTACACACATATCCACGTAAAGAAAAGGCCAAGCCTGGTAGCACAGTCATCAGTTCAGGAGGCTGAGGCAGGAAGAGGCAAGTTGAAGGTGAACCTGGCCTTTCTTATAAGACCTTGTCTCAAAATTAAGCCAGCCAGGTGTGGTGGCACACACCTTTAGTCCCAGCACTCTGGAGGCAGAGGCAGAGGCAGGTGGATCTCTGTGAGTTCCTCTGTGAAACCCTGTGTCAAACAAAAACAAAACCCCATGGACCTCAAGCTTTTGATCCTCTGCCTCAGTCTCCCGAGTGCTGGGATTAGAGGCCTGACTGAGGATGTCTGCCTCGTCAGTGCGATGGCTCCAGGCACTTCCTGTGAGGGGCTGCATAGTCACTGCTGGGGCTTTTGCATCTGTCTGCTTCATGGAGGGGAAAGCTGCCAGCATAGCTGCAGTGTGTGCCGTAACCCCACACGCCTGAGAGGCCCGATGGCCTTCTGCTGTGTGCCGCTGCTTTGTTCTGTCCTTGAGCTCCTGCTCCTCCTGCCTCTGCCTCCCCAGAGCTCAGGTGCCACGTGTGCTTCTGCACACCTGGAGCGCATGTTAGGCATGTGCTCCACCGTGTGTGCAGACCACATTTTGTGTGTGTTCGTCCGACAGACACATGGACGTGTCCTCAGCCGTTGTGGGCAGTGCTGCCGATCCCAGGGGTGTACAGATGTGTGTCCAGGCCCCTGCTCTTCCTATTTTTGTCTTTTAATTTTGGGTAGTACCCAGAGGGACCCAGCGCCTCACACATGCTGTGCTAGATTAGTTACTTCCTTGCTGTCATGATAAAGCCACATGAGAAAGGCTTGTTGTGGCCCCTCGTTTAAGGGGACAAGTCTGTCATGGGGGAGGTTGGTGGCAGGAGCAGTTCCAGGCTGGTCACACGTGATCATTCTAGCACCTCCCAAAACAGCACTGCAGCTCTTGTGCTCAGACACAAGAGCCTGGACCAGTGGGTTTGATACCCGGGCACAGATGGTGGGCAGAGAGAACCAGCTGTGGGAACACATACACGCACAGTACACACACACCACACACACACAAACTCACACAGGCTAAAGAGAAGTAAGAAAAACGAAAAGGCCTGAACTGATGCCAGCACTTGGGGAAACAGAGGCAGGCAGATTTCAGTGAGTTTGAGGTCAGCCTGGTCCACAAAGGGAGTCCAGGACAGTCAAGGCTACCCAGAGAAACTCTATTTTAAAAAATTAAAATAAATAAAGACAAGAACTTTCTTTCTGTTTTTTAAAAGATTTATTTATTTTATGTATATGAGTGCTCTGTTTTCATGCACACCAGAAGAGGAAATCAGATTCCATTACAGATAGTTGTGAGCTGTCATGTTGTGCTGAGAATTGAACTCAGGACCTCTGGAAGAGCAGCCAGTGCTTTTAACTGCTGAGCCAACTCTCCAGGCCTAAAGGCTGTTTCTTTTTTTCCCTTTTTTTTTTTTTTTTAATTATTTATACAGTATTCTGTCTGCATGTGTGCCTGCAGACAAGAAGAAGGCACCAGATTTCATTATAGATGTTTATGAGCCACCATGTGATTGCTAGGAATTGAACTCAGGACCTTTGGAAGAACAGCCAGTGCTCTTAACCTCTGAGCCATTTCTCCAGCCTGAAAGAAAAGAATTTTCAAACTCCTGAGCTTGCAGGGAGTGTTTGGCATTGAGACCTCTCCACCCCTGAGCTACATCCCGGCTCTGCTTATTGGTGTAGTTAAGACACTGCTCAGCTTGTTTGTAGAGCTTTCCTGTCATCCTCAGGAAGTGGAGGCAGAAGGATCAAGAGTTTAAGCCTGGTCTGTAGAGTGAGTTCCAGTACAACTAGTGTCACACAGAGAAACACTGTGAAAAAAGTTTAGCATCATCTACATAGCAAGTTCAAGACCAGCCTAGACTATATGAGACTATATATGCCTGTGATCCCTGCACTTGGGAGATTGGAGCAGGAGGATGAACTGTTCAAGACTGGCCATTTTTGGTGGCACATGCCTTTAATCCCAGCACTTGAGAGGCAGGGGCAGGAGGATCACTGTGAGTTTGAGGCCAGAGTAGTCTACACACTGAATTCCAAGACAACCAAAGCTGACAGAGAGATTGTCTCTGTCTCAGAGAGAGAGAGGGAGGGAAGAAAAGAGAGAGAGAGAGTTGAAGAGTGACCTGGGCTTTATACCAAGGCCCTGTCAGATAAAAAACAAGACTAATGAAAAACAAGATCAAACAAACAAACAAAAAAAACGAAACCCAAACCAAACAGAAACAGCCAAGTATGGCGTGTGATTGATCCCAGAACACCAGGGTAGGCAGACTGGGAATCACAGCCTAGTCTAGGTATCGAGCCTGAGCTAAATGAGACCCAGGCTCAGCCCCTCCACACATCCCCAGACCCAGAAACAAAAAGATGTTTTCATGACTACTCTCAGCAAGCTGTGGAGTCTGATGCACTTTTTGCTTGGTGAGCTGTGTGACTCTTGTCTTTGCCCTGCTCTGCTCCCTGGACTGCTGCCTCCCATGCTGGTATCCTGGGGGCTGGCAGGCTCAGAGCATGAGCCGCACATCTTGCCTTCCACCCGCAAGCTCAGATAGGTGAACTGGGGCACACTTTCAGTTAGTACTGGGGTGGAGTGACAAGTCTCACCTCAAGCAAAGCAAGTTGTTGAAACCTGCTGTGAGCTGATGCCCTGACCCCACCCCTGCATCCAAGGCAAGAGGGAAGTGCAAGCTAGGAACACCTTGGGCCCCACCTACAGGACCTCGGTGTGAGGACTGCAGGAGAGCAAGGGAGTTGCAGCTACTGCACCAGAAAGAGCCAAGGCTCGGCTCAGAGAAACTTCATAGTATGACCTCTGGTGCCCACAGCCCATCGGCCAGGGAGCCAAGGTTAGGAAATATCACAATGAGACACACACAGGATAAGCTATACTGAGGAACACAGATGTGTGGGGGTGAGAGGACAATATTCTAGGAGCCAATTTTCTCCCCGCACGGAGTAGATTTTGGGAATTGAACTCAGGTCAGCAGGCTCAGCAGCCAGCACATTTATTTACTTGCTGAACCATCTCACCAGTCTGGAATGTTCTTTAAAAAATTTTTTTAGAGGTTTTCTTTTTATTTTTCTTTCTTTTTTAAGACAAGGTTTCTCTTTGTAGACCTGGCTGTCTTAGAACTTGCTCTGTAGACCAGGCTGGTCCGGAACTCACAGAGATCTGCCTGCCTCTGCCACCAAGTGCTGGGATTACAGGTGTGACCACTGCCCGGCCTGGACATTTGTGGGAGCTGCTTCTCTCGTACCCTGTGAGCCCAGGGGCAGCTAGATGAAGCTCATGCACTTCATGTCACTTCACAGTGTTTGAAGCTGGGCGTGGTGGCCCAGGCGGCTGATGAGGGGTGGCAGCAGGCGTGCAGCCTGGGTGCAGAGTGGGACCCTGGCTCAGACAGAGCAGCTCTGCAAGTTGCTGGTGACTTTATAGCATTATTTTATGAAATGTAACTTTACTATATTTTGCTTAACCAACTCCATGCTAACTTTTTTTAATAATTTATTTTTATTTTATGTACATTGGTGTTTTGACATTGACATGTATGTCTGTGTGAGTAGCTACATACAGACAGTTGTGAGCTGCCATGTGGCTGCTGGAAATTGAACCTGGGTCCTCTGGAAGAGGAGTCAGTGTTCTTAACCGCTGAGCCATCTCTCCAGCCCCCTAACTTTTTCTTTTAAACAAAGATACAGCAGGCTTAGGAAACAAACTTGTTTTTTAAGCTTTATTTATTTATAATTATATTTTAAGCTTTATTTATTTATTTGTTTGTTTGTTTGTTTGTTTGTCTATCTATCTATTTATTTATTTATTATTCTGCCTGCCTGCATGTGTGCCTGCAGGCCAGAAGAGGGCTCCAGATCTCATTATAGATGGTCATGAGCCACCATGTGGTTGCTGGGTATTGAGCTCAGGACCTTTGGAAGAACAGCCAGTGTTCTTAACCCTCTAAATCAACTCTCCAGCCCACATGCTAACTTTTTTTTTTTTAAGTTTTATTTTCAGAGGACTGGAGATATTTTTTTTAATTATTTATTATATATGCAGAGTTCTGCCTACATGTACACCTGCATGACACAAGAGGACACCAGATCTCATTACAGATGGTTGTGAGCCACCATGTGGTTGCTGGGAGTTGAACTCGGGACCTTTGGAAGAGCAGTCAGTTCTCTTAATCTCTGAGCCATCTCTCCAGCCCCATATGCTAACTTTTAAAAAGTGTTTTTATCTATATCTATCAATCTGTCTATCTGTCTGTCTGTCTGTCTGTCTATCTATCTATCTATGGTGTGTGTTTGGAGGGTGGTTCCCATGATAAGACACAAAGGAGGGGGAGGGCTACAAATGGGGAGGGAGCACGTGATGGGGAGGGGAGAGAATGAGTACCAGACATGGGCACCACAGCCCCTCCTCTTGCTGCTGTGGCTCCCATCTCCTGTGGAAGGCCTTGTTCACATTGGGGCTGCACCCAGCTACGGTGGGCACCATCCTACCACACGTTCTCTGGAGCCTCTTTTTGCTTCTGTTTGAGGTCCCCTCGGTCAGCCTTCATGCTCTTATACCATCAACCCAGCTTTTTTGAAACTTTGTTTTTGCTTTTCTTAAACATTTATTTGTAAAAAAAAAAAAAACAAAAAACAAAAAACAAAAAAAAACCCAACA
This sequence comes from Psammomys obesus, assembly GCF_907164565.1. Lineage (NCBI taxonomy): Eukaryota > Metazoa > Chordata > Mammalia > Rodentia > Muridae > Psammomys > Psammomys obesus. Next base: position 1,295,172 of record NW_026594377.1, on the reverse strand, counting down.
GCATTTATTAGTGCAGGGTATGTACGTGTGTGTGTGTGTGTGTGTGTGTGCGCGCGCGCGCGAGTGTGTGTGCTGGGTGTGTGGCGTGTGTGTCTGTGACGTGTGGTTGTCTACAGGTGTGTGTCTACATGTAGTGTATATTTCGCATGTGTGCACATGCGTGCATGCGTGTATGAGCAGGCCAGAGGTTGGTATGGAATGTCTTTCTTGATTGGGCTTCACATGTTTGTTTTTTTATTTTGAGGCAGTCTCATTGTAAGCTAGGCTGGCCTGGAACTCACTGTATAGACCAGGCTGGCCCTGAAGTCACAGAGATTGTCGTGCTCTGTCTCTCAAGCTGGGTGGGAATAATGACATGCACCACAACATCCAGTCTTTTTTTTTTTCAAAGCATTTTTTTAATTTTTAATTATTACAGTTTATTCATTTGTATCCTAGCTGTAGCCCCCTCCCTCATCTCCTCTCATGCCCCTCCCCTAGTCCACTGATGGGGGAGGTCCTCCTCTCCTTCCTTCTGATCTTAGTTTATCAGATCACATCAGGAATGGCTGCATTGTCTTCCTCTGTGGCCTGGTAAGGCTGCTCCTCCCTCAGAGGGAGGTGATCAAAGAGCAGGCCAATCAGTTCATGTCAGAGACAGTCCCTCTTTCCATTACTAGGGAAACCCACTTAGATACTGAGCTGCCATGGGCTATATCTGGGCAGGGTTCTAGTTATCTCCTTGGTTGGAGTATCAGTCTCAGAAAAGACCTCTGTGCCCAGAGCTTTTGATTCTGTTGTTCTCCTTGTTGCTTTTTTTTAAAAGATGATATTTATTTATTGTGGGTTGTTTTTAGGTTTTATTTTTTATTTTATGGGTATTAGTATTTGCCTGGATGTATGTCTGTACCATGTATGTACAGTGTAGGAATTACAGACATGAGCCAGCTCGCTAGCACCTGGATCAAGCATTTCCTTTTCTGCTTTAAAGGAGTGCCACCCTCCACACGCACACCACACACCCTCACATACATATACACACATTCCCTGAGACCTGGGCACAGATGCATGCACAGACAGTCATATGCACACATACATACAGGGACATGGACACACGGGCATACAGCATCCGTGCAATAGTGTGTTCAGTCCAGTGATGGGCCGTTGGTCTTTAATGTTTTTCCACATTTATTGATTTTGTAGGAGGGCAGGAAGAGGCACCATACTGATCAGAGGACAAGTTGCAGGACTTGTGGGGCGCAGGGATTGATTTCAAGTCATAAGCCTCGGCAGCAAGCTCCTTCCCACTGAGCCCTCTCTGCAGCCGACGCCAGCGTCAGCATAGCATCCTCCCAGCATGCCCTGCTCAGTCAAGGCTTTCCTAATAGCAGGCACCATCCCTGAAACCCACCCAGCCTGGCTGTATTCTCCTCTGGTTGTCAAGTTTCGCCCATGTGGGCTGCACTGTCCTGACGTCCTCTCCACAGCCAGGACTGTGCTCCTGAAGATGGCACCTGGATCAGTGTCACCTTAGGTTGCTAGGCATCTCTGATCAGTGTGCTAGTAAAGGGTCTGGAGAGATGGCTTTCCAGTTAAGAACATTTCCCACTCTTGCAGAAGACAGTTTTCAGCGTCTACACTGGGCACTTCCAGCTGCCTGTGACCCTAGCTTTAGGGCTCTGACACTAAAGTGTCCAGCTTTAGTCCTGGACACAAGTGCCCAGGACTCCGAGGGCACTTGTACTCACGCATGCACATACCACACACAGACACAATTTAAATGTTGAAAAATGATGCCTAGCCACAGTGCCAGGGCCGCTTGGTCCTGGCTGTTTTTCTCTGCAGAGAAAACATCCCGGTCTGCCTTTCTCTTCCTTCTAGCCGTCAGCATCCAGTATCAGGAAGAGGACCCTCCCGACGCTCAGCTGCTGAGGCTGGACACCATGCTGCTGGCTGAGGGTGTGTCCAAGCCAGAGAAGAGAGGACGAGGAGCAGCAGCAGGCAGCACAGCAACACCAGGTGGCTGTCCAAATGACAATAGCATTGAGCACTCAGACTACAGGGCCACGCTGTCCCAGATCCGACAGATTTACCACTCTGAGCTAGAGAAGTATGAACAGGTGATCTTTCTGCACGCAAGAGTTTCTCATGTGAATGGGCACTGGCCACAGCCAGATGTGGACGCGAGCCCCTCCTCTGTGGCAGAGCAGGGACAGCCCGCCACTCAATCACTGCAGAGGCGGCTACCGTCACTGAAAGTGCTCTCCCCTCACTTGTCAGAGCTGACCTGCGTGTGAGCTGTGGGGGGTGGCAGATGTGGTCAGATGTGGAGCCTGCTGCCTCGCACCACCTGGCTGCTTAGTCACAGGCCGGCCTGTCTCTTCCTGCCCAGGCCTGTCGAGAGTTCACCACACATGTCACCAACCTTCTCCGGGAGCAGAGTAGGGTGAGGCCTGTGTCCTCCAGGGAGATGGAGCACATGGTGGGCGTCATCCACAGCAAGTTCAGTGCCATCCAGAGGCAGCTGAAGCAGAGCACCTGTGAGGCTGTGATGACCCTGCGTTCACGGTTCCTGGATGCCAGGTCAGGGCTGCGTGCCACCGGGTTTCCCAAGGGCTGGCCCCTCGGAACAGAAGCAGGATCAGGGCTAGTTCTCATGTGTCTGTTGTGCTGCTGACGATTGAACCCGGGGCTTTGCAAGCGCTGAGCACATGCCCTCCCCACCACTGAGCCCAGCCCTGCCTTGGACTTCAGTGCATCCAGAGGGTCTAGCTGGGCCTCATGCAGCTTCTTGGGGAGAAGCGCGGAAGCACTGAGGGCTGTTTCCTTGTAATTTGTGTGTGTGAACGGCAGGTGAGTGTGTGCCATGGCACAGCATGTGGACGTCAGAGGACAGCCTCGGCTGTTGGTCCTCAACTTCCACCTTGCCGGAGGCAGGATCTCTGATGTTCTCCACTGTGTCTGCAGGCCAGTGGCCACCAGGGGCCGGGGGCTCTCCTGTCCCACACCCTGCCACGGGGCACTGTGTCTGCAGACAAGCACTGGTGTATGCGGCTCTTACATGGCTTCAGAGAATTCAGCCTGGGGTCCTCATACTTTTTTGTTACCCACTGGGGCTTCTCAAGCCCCTAACTGCTATTTTCAAAACTGCAGAATATCAGGATCAGTTACTCACATGCTTGCATACACACAGAAGGACCTGTTTGCATGCCCAGCAGCCAGGTGCGGGCCAGTAAGATGGCTCAGGTACCCCTGCAAAAGTCTCAACACCCAAATGTGACTCTCAGCATGACCCAAACCTGCAGGAATAAGGGTCCTGAATGGTGGAGTGTCAGGTAGGAGGAGAGGGAAGCAGTAGCTAGGACCAGGAGGCCTGGCCTGAGGGCACCACCCTGTACACTGTTTGCAGGGGATAGCCAGGGTTCAGGGAGCTAAATCAGACGCAGCTGCGCAAGGCTTGATACCAAGCCTAGGGAGAAGAGCTGTGTGCCCAGAAGCTGCAGCCTTGACTCCTCTGAGGCGCTGACTCCAGCCTCAGGCTGGCTTGCCAAATCCACTCCTGGACAAGGACACAGAGCTAGTGTTCCCTTTGTCCTTTTATCAGGACCTCTGAAAAAAATCTTGGTTGGCCTGAAGCCATGATAGATGGAGAGAACCAACTGCCAGAAGGTTGTCCCTGGACCTCTACATGTACCCCATAACATGCAAGCACCTGTGTGTGCACACAAATAGTTTCTTTAAAGCCTCTGCAACCCAGGTACTAGAAAGGTGGAACGTGGAGCTAGGTCCCTCAGGTCTGCCGACCAGCAGTCTGGCCTAATCACCGAGCTCCAGGCTCAGTGAGAGACCCTGCCTCAAAGAAACAAGGTGGAGAGTGAAAGACAGGACAGCGGTTTCTGGCCTTCACATGCACTTGCACGCAGTCACACGCAGAGTGCCGGGAGTCGGGACGGGAGAGTTTGGCTAGAGTTCCAGCGTGAGAACGCTGCACGCTGATGCTCTCTGTCTGCAGGCGGAAGAGGCGGAATTTTAGCAAGCAGGCTACCGAAGTGCTGAATGAATATTTCTATTCCCATCTGAGCAACCCTTACCCTAGTGAAGAGACCAAAGAAGAGCTTGCCAGGAAGGGTGGCATCACCGTGTCCCAGGTGAGCCTTCCTGCTCCCGGAAGAAGTCAAGTCTTACAAGGACAGACTCGAGGGGAAGTTATTTAGTGTATGGGAAGGGTTCATTGGAAAGTTACTGAATGGGTGGGAGGGAGGGGCAATGGGGGGAGGGAGACTCTTGGAGAAGTTACTTAGTGTGTGGTGCTGGTCGTGTGTCTCAGCCTGGCTGGGCTCAGACCCCAGCTTTGCACTGGGAATTAGAATGTTGGTGGGACTCTGGTCCCTGTCCTAGAAGAGGGATGGGAGAGTGCTGTAGCAAGATGTGATCTCCAGATGCTGCTGTGAGCTCTAGGAGACTGACAGGGCAGAGACTCCCTGGCCTGTGTGGGTGCTGCAGGAGCCGCATGTGGCATGTGGCACGAGCTCCCTGCACTTGAGTGGGGAGGGAGGGGCAATGGGGGGAGGGAGGGACAATGGGGGGAGGGAGACTCCTGACTCTGGCACTGATCACCTTTGTCTTTCTTGGAGCTTGAGGCAAAGGAAGAGCGAGCAAAGGCCAGAGTGCTAAGAACATTCTTGAGCATTTCAGAGTTCAGTCTGTCCCAGCAGCATACCGGCAGGAAGGTGGGGCCCGAGCATTGGAGCAAGCAGTGCAGCAAGTAACTGCAGAGCAGGGTCTGGTGAGGTCCCAGGTCACACAGGCATAGCTCCTCTGCCTCTCCGCACAATAATGATGGACACTGGCACCTCAGCCTTCTGACGTGCCGTAGTCCTCCTTCCTTCGCAGTTGCAAAGGCTGAGCGTCCTGCCCTTAGACACTTTCGTCAGCCCCTTGCCCAGGCTGTTCAAGTTATGTGCCTGTGACAGAGCCCAGGGTCATGCAGGAGACCCAGGCACAGCGGCCTGCTCTTGAAAGAGCTGCTATGGTGGCCTCAGAACATGGCCAGAGCTAAGGGAAGGGCCTGCACATCTGCATGAAGTGGGAGCATGGCCGCTTGGGCACCAGAGACAGTGTGAGGAGCAGGCAGACTCACGCCGCACCTCCCACCCAGGCCCTGGTTGGTGCCAGGTCCTCTGCAGCATTGCTGTTCTAGAAACTGCAGTTATTCCATGAGACTCCTGCGCTCTGCCCAAAGTTTGGCCCTGAGTCTCAGTATCTGCTTGATCCCCTGCTGGGTGGCTCCTTTCAGAGGACCTTCTATTGTAGGCTCCCATCCTGTTTGCCGTTCTGAGTGAGATTTAAGCATCCTTGCTAGGGTCTTCCTTGTTGTTTAGCTTCTTTAGGTCTGCAGATGGCTGTCCTATATTATATGGCTAATATCCGCTTATTGGTGAGTGTATACCATGCCTGTCGTTCTGTTTCTGGATTACCTCACTCAGGATGATATCTTCTAGTTTCATGGAGTCTTCTGGAAGAAGAAAGGGGTGGGAATAGAGGGACATGGAGGGGACAGGAGCTCCAAAAGGAGACTAACAAAACTAGAAGATCTGAGCCTAGGGGGTCCTGCAGAGATTGATGCACCAACAGAGGACCATGCATGGAGAGGACCTAGACCCCTTGCTCAGATGTAGCCAACTGGAAGCTCAGTAGATCTCTGAGTGAGGAAAACAAGGGCTGCCTCTATCATGAACTCAGTTGACTGCTCTTTGATCACTCGCCCCTGGTGATGCGGCCTTGCCAGGCCACAGAGGAAGAGGATCCAGGCAGCCCTGATGAGACTTGATAAGCTACAGGCAGATGGCAATAGTGGAGAACTCCCCCTTTCAGTGGACTAGAGGAAGTGGATAGGGGGAAGAGGGAAGGAGGGTGGGACTGGGGGGGAGTCGAGGGAGGGGGCTTCAATCAGGATATATAATGAATAAATTGTGAAGACAAGAATAAAATTAAAAATTAAAAAAAGAAAGAAACAGCAGTTATTAGGGGCCTTTTTCCTGTTTTGTCCAGTTGGTTAGGTTTTGGTTTGGAGCCAGTCTCACTGTAGCCCAGGCTGGCCTAGAGCTCACTGTAGCCCAGGCTGGCCTTGAATGCACAGCAAGCCTCCTGCTTCAGTGCCTTTTTTTTTTTTTTTTGTAGTGGGGTGGGTGTTATTTTTTATATTTGTGTGAGCACCTCTCACTGTGTTTGTATGGAGCCTGTCACTACAGGAATGTGGAGCTCAGAGGACAGCTTTGGCCGTTGTTCCTCTCCTTCTACCGTGTGGTCCCTAGGACTTGAACTCAGGTCCTCAGACTTGGCCGCAAGCACCTTTATCCAGCGAGCCAGCTTTTGTCTCTTAAGCTGCTTAAGACCATTCCTTCTGGGCAGTGAGAGGAAAGGCCCCTAACCCAGTGTCTGTACAGTCTGTCCCCAGTGTTACCCACACCAGGACAGCATCGTTATCTGCCCACAGGTCTCTAACTGGTTCGGCAACAAAAGAATCCGGTACAAAAAGAACATGGGCAAGTTTCAGGAAGAAGCCACCATGTACACGGGGAAAACATCCACAGCCACCAAGGCCTGGGGCACAGGGGTTCAGGCCAGCTGCCAGTCCACACCCAGCCCAGGTGACAAGGCCGTGCCCCTCAACTGTAAGCTTTCTGATGCTTTTAGACAGCCAGTGCCAACAGAGGGACAAAAGTACCTCAGCCTCCCGGGCCAGCATCACCCACACAGGGAAAAGAACAGGTGGCCAGGTGCTTTAGGTAGTCAAATACAGGGTCTCTCTCTCTCCCTCCATCCCTCTCTCCATCCCTTTGCACTTCCTTCCTCCCTCTCTCTCTCTTTTAGTTTTTGAGAAAGCCCTGGCTTCTATATAGCTCTGGCTGTCCTGGAACTCACTCTGTAGACTATGCTGGCCTGGAACTCAGAGCTCTGCCTGTCTCTGCCCCCTGAGTGCTGGGGTCAAAAGTGTGCGCCACCGCCACCTGCCCCAGAGTCTCTCAGCGAGGAACTAGGTAGATGCCACCAGAAATGCTGTGACCCCCAGCCTGACTTCAGCCACTTCTCACAGCTTCCTGTGGCCCCTTCCCACTGACAAGTGGGGGTGACATGGTTCTCGCCCTGCGGACCCTGGCCTTCCTCCAGCCCCCACCGGGGGAAGTGTGCCTACAGCCCCTGGTGAGTCAGCTGCAGCCACTCTGGGACCCCTCCAGGGCACTGGGGAAGTAGAGGAACCCAGATACTGGGTCTCTCGGAAAGGGGACCCCAAGGAAAAGTGGGAGCATTCAGCTTCTGGCCTCAGACCCACCTATCAATGAGGGCTAGAGACCTGGTGGGGGAGAATTCTGGGGGGCGTGTCTCACCCTAGGCTGAGCTACATTTTGGTAACTGGGGTCTGGACAGTTAAGCTGCTTCCAGAACTTTCCCAGGGTATCACCTGTCTCCTTTGTAGGCCCTGTGACCTCCCAGTCTGTCCTGAGTGTCTGACCACAGCCTCCTCTCAAGGACCTGTAAGGGCACTGCCTAAGCAGAGTGGAGCCTGGTGGCACCCGCCATGGCCCCGTGAGCCCAGTGAGCTTCCCAGAAGATTCCTTAGAACCAGCCCTGGGGCTCAGGACAGTGTCCACAGGGAAGGGGTTGGGTGGGCCTGGCTCACTCAGGACCTGCCTGCCATTACCGAGTCTAGCCTAACACAAGCTGCAGGCTGGGAACAGTCTGGGTACACCTGGGCCAGGGTGCTCTGGGACGGAGCCAGCAGGAGTGTTGGGGGGGGCGGTTGGAGCAGGCACCAGTCTACCCTGCAGTAGACCTGGCACACCTGTCGGTGCCGGCATTGTCGTGCCCTGCAGGCCTCACCTGAGCTTCCTGTAGTTCTCAGGCCGAGTGTGAGCCAAACAGACCCTCTGGTTTTGTTTGTTTGTATGTAGCCTTGGCTGTGCTGGAACTCACTATGTAGACCAGACTAGCCTTGAATTCACAGAGGCCCCTTGCCTCTGCCTCCTGAGGGAGGAATGTCCCATCATGCCAAGCCCAAGCCAACACTTTCATCCCCCTGTTCTCCTGGCTCTTCTTGAAGGTCACTCCGCCAGCGTGGCCACTGTCCCTGTCGAGGCCCTTCACAGAGCTCTGCTCACAGAGCCTCTCCCACAGCTGATCTGCCTGGTACTGTGTGCAAGGACAATGTCCCCTGAGCTCAGCACACCCATCTAACTGCCCTTCAGGCAGACGAGCAGAGCAGCCCTATTTTGTGCTGTGCCCATGCACACTGCACACAGGAGGCCCTGCCCCTGTGAGGAAGGGTTCTTATTGCCCAAGAGCCACGGCTCTCTCACAGGCCACAGAGGCCCAGACTCTCAGTTCTAATGACCAATGCATCTCATGGAGGGATAGAGGCTCAGGCCCACCCCTTTACCTCACTGCTCAGGTGGCTTTTCTGGGACTCGTCTACTAGCACGTTCTAAGTACCCCTTGGGGACATAGGAGCCAGGTGTTTACTCACACTCCTGTCTGTCTTTCCAGGCCCATGGTAGCTGGCAGAAGGCCACCATTCCACAGCGAGCCTCATCACCTGCTGGAGACTCTGGCAGTGTCAACTCAGATGTGTCTAACTAAGTTTGGGAGCTTGGCAGAATGCCACGGATGACTGGCCCTGTGTCCTGCTGGTTACCTCAGGAGCCTGGCTGTGGCCCTGCCTTTTTTCCTGGCCACTCAGCTCCCCGCCTTGGTGTTACTGAATGACTGACAGTGGATTGCTCGTCTAGGGCTTGTTTCTAGCGCCCCATTAAAGTTTTTGACCTGTTTGCATTCCGGTGTTTCCAGTCCAGGCTTTCTAGGTAACAGGTAACCCTGGACACCATCACCAACTCCAAGGCCTCCTGCTGACTCAGAATGGGCTTGCGTTTGTTTGAGGCTCTGTTTTAACTGTTCTGATGTTTAGTTTGGGAGTTTTGAGATTTTGGGAGAATTTAAGCATCTTGTCACAGCCTCTGTCACCTGAAACCTTGTCTTCTGTTTTTCCCTGAGCAGCAACCAATAGGGCCTTCGATTCACAGCCTTCATTTGGCCAGTCTGCCTAAAGCCATCTGCCAGCCAGCTCCCCCATGGCCCAGACCCCACCCTGTCAGCCGCATCACACAGTAACCAAGTGCCCCTTTTGCCTACGCCCTGGACCCCATGGCAAGTGGGGACCGCCATGTCCTTGAACCCTGCCAGCTGCGCTTCGACACCACCTGCCCATGGGAGTGTGCACGCTGCACCTCACCGATCCTTGAGGGGCTGCAAAGTGGCTTTCAGCGGTCCCCTGTGTGACTGCACACTCGTCCGCCAAAGGAGTCTTCATCGGCGTTCTCTCTGAACCCACAGCCCAGCCCTGACAGCCACTCACCCAGGCACCTGCTGGAGGTTGTCAGCGGGTCACACACTCCTTCTGGAGCTGCTTGTCACTGTCATTTCTGAGGCTTTTTATTTTATTTCTTTTTTGGTTTTTTGAGACAGGGTTTTTCTCTTTTTATCCTTGGCTATCCTGGAACTCACTCTGTAGACCAGGCTAGTCTTGAACTCACAGAGATCCACCTGCCCCTTTGCCTCCTGAGTGCTGGGTTAAAAAGTGTGTGCCACACGCCCATCTCAGTCAGTGTTCTTAACCACTGAGCAATCCTTCCAGTTCCCAGAGCCTCGCCCTTTGTCACAGCCAATTACTCTACAATCGAGGAAGGTACCTTTTAAGAAACCCCAGCTGAGGTGCAGGGCAGCTGAAGGCAGTGGCCCTGACACCTTTCACACCCCTGGGAGGCACGGCCTTGGGCTGGCACCTTCACAGCCACCCTCTGGCTGCATGGAAAAGCTTCAGACTCTGGAAGCCTCTCTGGGTGAGGAGAGGCTCAGGCGCAGGTTTGGGACGGTGTTGCCTGCCCAGAAGCCTGGAAGGGCCAGCACCATCTTGGAGCTGTCGATAGGCTCCATTTGAGGCTCCCACAGTCCTGTGACCTGCTGAGATTGCTGAGGTCACAGCTGTGTTGGCCCCTGGAAGGAGGACTGAGCGGCCGAGATAGAGATAGACCGCCTCAGGAAAGCTGGCTGAAGGAAGAGCAATCTAAGAAGACCATGCAAATGAAATGCAAATTGAATACAAAGGAGGAGGATCATGCAAATTATTTGCAAACAGAACTATCACAGAAGGGACTTGGGGAGAAGTGAGCTGTATGACAAAATAGTCAAGTGAAAATGATGACCTGCACTGCTTATGAGGCTTAGCCCTGGCACCCCCAGCCAGGGGCAGCGGGTGGCCAAGCCTCCAGCCGGGCGGGGCCTGTAGGGGCAGCGTCCGGTGGAGTGGGGCAGGAGAGCAGCCCGCCTGTATCACCCTTTCAACCTCCCCAGAGAGCTCCCTCAGGAGAGACCCCTGGCCCACACTCCCAGCTCACTGGGGGGGATAATAAGCAGGACTGCCTGAGGGGAGTGGTCAGAATTTCAGGGGTTCCCACTTCCCTTCCAGCAGAGGGACTCTGCTGCTCATGCCTCCAATCCCTTACTGGAAAACTCTAGGCAGAGGCCTGAAGAGGCAAGGGCCGCTGGGGAAACCCACGAGGACGGCTAGGGCCTGGGTCTGCTGGAGAGGGCAGGTTTTACCCTTATGTGTTTCCATGACCCAGCGCAGTGGCTCTCGCCTGTGATTCCAGCACTCAGGGAGGCAGAGGCAGGCCGACCACTGTGAGTTCGAGGCCAACCTGGTCTACAGACTGAGTCGCGGACAGCCAGGGCTACACTGAAAACAAAAACAATTTCCATGATGACCCAGCATGGATGCCTCTGCTGCCTCTGAAGGGACAGTGGAAGCCGTGGAAGATGAATGTGGGAGCCAGAAAGGTGACACAAATCAACCTTTTGCCTGCTCAGTTGCAGGTATACCTTTTGCCACGAGGGGGCGCAGTCAACCTAAAAACTAAATCCCGTCTTCAGACTCCGCCAGCAATCTAGAAGGAAACCCTCTGAGCCTCAGTTTCCCCGTCTGTATGTAATGTGAGGGAGTCCCAGGAACTGCCTTCAGGGAGAGGTCAGAAGCCAGCAAAATGCTTCAGCATCCAACACACCGATGGATAAGCAGAACATGACTGTGGCGCTGAGCAGGAAGGGGCTGAGGCCTAGCAGGCCCAGGTGTCTCTGCCTACCCGAGGCCAGCAAACGCGCTTCCTGGGGGAAGGAGGCTGGAAAGGGCTGCGTTCAGCCAAGGGGATGCAACCAGATGGGGGTGGGGTGCCCCTCCTGTTCTCCCAGGACACCCAGGAGGCCGGCCGGTATCAGGCCAGCCAGGCAGCCCCGCCCAGCGGCAGGTGCCAAGGCCTGCCAGCGACATTCCTCAGCGCTGGGCGCCAGGCTGCCGCTCCTGCCGGATGAAACGTAAGCTGGGCCTGGCCGCGTGGGCCTCGTGTTTTTCCAACAGCTTCTTCAGCCACAGCCTGACCACAACCTAGATTCCGTAGGGCTAGCCACTTCGTGTTTGTGCTCAGCCTGGCCAGACAGTAGCGGGGCCAGACGGGGGCCGGGGCCTCCCAGAAGGTCTGGCTGCCGGGCTCTCCTCCGCCGAGAAGCCCTGGTTCGAACTGCTCATCTGTTATTTCTCTTTCTTGTTGTTTTGTTTTGAAACAGGTCCTCTCTATGTAGCTCTGGCTGGCCTCGAACTCACTACACTAGCCGAGGAACGACAGACAATTCCTGATCCTTCTGCCTCCACTTCTCAAGCGCTGGGATGCTAGGTGCCAACATGCCAGACTTGGCTTTCAGACCTCAGAGTCCTCTTGGGATGGCATGTAGCCAATGCTGAAGGTGTAGCGGGGTTGTCTGTGGCCGGCTCCTGCCGTCTCCAGTGTGAGTAGGGTACCATAGGACGTAGGCACACACCGTTAATCCCACTGCTGAGCTGAAGCATGAGCTCCCAAGTTCCAGGACAGCTGGAGCTACATAGCAAAGCCCTGACTCAACAGACACCAAACAGGTAGCGAACAGCTTGTGTTCAGGTGTTGGCAGGGCTCTAACCCAGCTGCAGGCTGGTCCGGACCTGGAGGCTGCTTCCGTGCAGCCTGCAGTTTCTGCTGATTGTGGCTCTGCCCGGTGCACTGCATGCAGCTCCCAGGGCAGAGGCTGATCCTTGGGACAAAGTCATAGACATAGTCTCACACACACACACACACACACACACACACACACCTCTGCTTGAAATCCTCACAAACAAAAGGAAAACTAAAGTTAAGATTTTCAGTCTTCTGAATCTAGTTTTAAAAACTCCTATTCACCCTTGAAAGTCCATATTGAAAATTCCCTATCCTCCAGACCCTGGCCCCCTTGCTGACCCAACCCTGGCCCTACAGGAGGCGTTTTTTGTGCCTGTTTTGCTTTGGCTTTCTAACTGGGGTTCATCTAAGCATAGCTCTACCACTTGGGAGTAGGTTGTGCCCTGTGTGTGTCTGTGTTCCACACAGGATTCTCACAAGACTTGTGGGCTAACCTATACACTTCATGAAACAGACTGGGATAGCCTGGCCCTGGGTGTGGGGGTGGGGAGGGAGGGAGTCAGTTCATGTCTCTGGAAACTTTGAAGCAGGAAGAGGGGCAGGGGCAGGGGCCTCACCTCTGCCTGGCTGGTCCTCAGCCCAGCTCAGCCATGCTCCGGCACCGTCTGGGGCCAGGCAGCCTTTGAGGACATAGCTGAGGTTTGGCGGGGCTGCCTGGCCAGGGCTGAGTCAGCAGGGGGAGGCACGGGGCCTCTGCTGCGAGAGCAGCTGGGATCTGGGAGGCCTGGGGTCCCCTAGCCCCCTCCTCCCTTGGGCTCCGAGAGGGTGTGGCGTGGTTGGCGCCCTGGGGGTGGACAGCTGTACTCTGTAACACATAACTGGAGAGGGCCTGAGGCAAACAACCCATCGTCCTGGGCTGAGGGCACTATGGACACGCAGGCACAGCTCAGCCCCAAGGCATGAGCTCCTTGCTGGGTGTCTATGACCCCATGAGCTAGAGGTTACAGTGCCCTGCCTAACGCTTCTGCAGGTGTCCTAGGGTGACAGGCCCTAGTTAGGTGAGCAGAAGGCACCGGGTGGTAAAGGAGGGAATATCTGACTCTAAGGGACAGAGATAGGGTGTGGCCAGGAAAACCTGACCTTGGGGCCAGATGACGGGCAGGCGGGTTGGCTCTGACTGACACCTTGGCTCTATGGCCTGGGCAGTGGCCGGGGTGAGACCATGTCTGTCTCCCTGTGTCTACCTCAAACAGCTGGGAGTCCCTTCTCCCCGTGCTGGTCTTCCCCCTGTCATCTGCCAATGGCCCTGTCGGGGACCTGGCCTGCTCTCTGCTCCCACTCCAAGGCACCATGTCCCCAGTGATGTCCCTGTACCCCCATAACATTGAAGCCAGTCCTGGCCAGGCCAACTCCAGCCCTCGGGGTCTGAGACCGGGACAGACCCACCTCTGAGGCTGATGAGAGAGACAGACTGTGGGGAAGTCGTGGGTGGCTGCACTGGGCCCCCGGGGCCCCTACAGAGGAGCCAGAGATGTTCTGCCAGGACTGAGCTGTGGAAGAGGGGGTGCTGGGCCATGTGGAGAGAACAGACCCCAACACCACCAGAGAAGCATGTCGTAAAGACTGAGCAGAACTCCTGGGGGCCACAGAGGGGCAGGGGATTTGTCCTGAGAAATTGTGTAGCCCAGGCTGGGCCAGCAAAACGGCTCAGCGGGTCGAGGAGCTTGATGCCCAGGCCTGAGGATCTGAGGTCAGTCCCTGGAAACCACATGAAGGAGGAAAGAGAACACCAACTCCACGAAGCTGTGCTCTGGCCTCCATACCCATGCTAGGCCATAAGCGTGCCCACACAGGCACCAAATGCACAGAAAAGAGGAACCTGGCCTCTGGAGGTCTCTCACTCTAGAAGCTGCTTCCCTCCCTTAGCGTCTCCCGCCTTGTCCCTCAAGTCTTTGCACATGTTCCAGCAACCTGCCCTTCCGACCTTACCTCCCTGCCAAACTCCTACCCATCCTTCAAGACCCAGTGTCTAGCTGGGTATGGTAGCTCACACCTGTTTTCCAGTGCTCAGGAGGTAGAAGCAGGAAGATGAGAAGTTCAAGGCCATACTTGGCTGCATGGTGAATTTGAGGGCAGCCTGATCTATATGAAGCCCCATCTCTGTCTCTAAGAATCAAACAGAAATTGTCAGCTACTATGTCCACACAAGGGGATGCAACCAGATAGGGGTGGGGTGCCCCTCCTGTTCTCCCAGGCGCCCAGGCGCGGGTGGCCCTAACTGAGCCTTTTAGCAGTCACCCTCCCCAAAAACAAATCTTGGGAGTTCAACACTTTACGTATAGGTTTAAACAGCCCTTAGAGCAGGCAGGTCAGGCCACACCCAGCAGCCTTCTGCATGTCTGCTGTCTTTCCTCTTGGATTCGTATGTTTTCAGACTTGTTTTAAGCATTTTACTGGTCCAAGACTTTTCTGTATGCCATGGTGTGAGGAATTTTAAGAACCCCTGGTTCTAAAATTATAAAATCTAAAATGTCGGGGGTGGGGACATTGGGCCTCCTGTGCCCCGAGCTGACCTCAGGGCGGCAGGAGCTGGGTCTCTGGGGGGGTCTTGGCCCTGATTCCCTTGGCCAAGGGGCGTGTCCTGGCAGCCCTGCTGGGGGTGGAGGAGGGTGATGGATTTTCCAGAAGCTTCGGCTGATGTTCCAAGCGGGAAGGCTGGGACTGAGCACCAGGAGAGAAGGAAGGCGGAGCAGCTGCCAGCCCACGGCTCTCTTCCCTCTCTTGGAGTCTGTTTCCTCCTGTGGAAACTGGGGTGAATGCTGTCCCGTTACTGAATAGGCAGAGAGGGAAAGAGGTCTACAGCTTTCTGGGCCCAGCTAGAGAGGGGCTGCGCCTCCCCCACCCCTCACCTAACAAAGGGGCCAGGGCCAGGTCATCCACTCCCTAAAACCCAGCTGGCTGGCCCAGCTGGCAGCCAGAGAAGCCCCAACACTTTCTCAAGGAAAGGTATTTGGCAAGAGGGTCAGACACCTCATCAGCCTGGACTCTGCTGCAGCTCCCCACCGAGGGGATGGGGGTGGCTGCGGCAGTGGGCAGCCCTCACTTCCCCAGGCACGGCTCTGGCTGAGCGAGGCTCCCAAGCAGACCTTCAGGACCCACACCCTTCGGGGCACAGGAAGGTGTTCCTGGTGTGGGTGCCAGGAGGTGCCTGCCACACAGGGGGGCTTGAGAATTAGCTGAAATGGAGACCTCTGTGGAAGGACCACGTGGGGAGGGACTGGGGTCAGCAGAAGCTGCCTGCAAAGGGGGTCCTCTGTGTGACTGTGGTCCAGCTAACACGTGCTGCCAAAACTTGCACGGTGGGTAATGAAGGGTGTGTAGGCCCTAGATGAAGGGCAGCCCCACGCCCCCTCCTTGACAGGGCTTTAGGGAAGTGGGGCAGGGATGTGGCTCAGTTGGTAGAGTACTTGCCTAGCACACACAACAGCCTGGGTTCCATCATAAACTGGGCACATGCCTGCCATCCCAGTCCCGGGCAACGGAGGCGGGAGGGCCAGACATTCAACGTCACGCGTTCAACTACATAGTGAGTGTAGGTCTCAAACCAGAATGACCCCTTCCCCAGGGACCCACTGCTCTCCAGGCTGCGTGCTGCAACGCAGGGCACCAACCTGCCTACCCACTGTACTTGTGAGGTCAGGACTCTGCCATGTCCCGATGCCCCGTCCCTCTGAGGTTAGGAGGCCCTGTGATGGTGCCCGCAGCCCCTGTGGCTGGCAAATGTATGGCTGGGCCTCAGCGTGAAGGAGCCCGGGCCAGCACAGTGGCCTATGTTGGGGAACTCCATGGCAACAGAAGTGGTGCTGGCTGCCGCCTGTCCACGGGCCAGGCACGGCTGTGGGGGACGCCAGGCCCGGCTGGCAGCCTACGGAGCTACTGTGCTCTCCGGTCAGACTCAGACGTCTGTGCTGGTGTCACAACCACCTGGCAGATGTGCCAGGCAGCCCGCGAGGACTCCGAGTGCCTCCAAGCCCTCTGTCCCTGCTCGGTGAGCTTTGATTTTTGGAGACATCTAGCTTTGTAGCCCAGGCTGTCTCCTGTCTCGGGGATCACAACCTGCTCAGTGCTGTGTGTGGCTCGGCCCCACCCACCCTTCATCCTTTTCAACTGACACAACTCGTTGAGTTGGGAATATAGCATTTTTAATTGAGCCCGATAGCACCTGCCCCAAGCCCAAGGGCATTCCCAAGCACCATGGAATAACCCTGCGGCCCTAGCTCCCCCTGCCTGAGAACGCCAAAGCACCTCCCCCCACATTCCATGGGGCCAACCTGGACCCCCGATTCATACCCACCGACGTGGGTTTTATTTCAATAAATATAACCGCAGAGCCAAAGCTGGGGCAGGGGTCCCAAAAGCTCACAAACAGGCCCCGGACATCTGCACTCTGGCCACGGGGGTGAGCCTCAGAACCTGCCTCAGCTGAGGCCGCGGCTCTAGCCATCGCTCAACACTTCGTTTCTGCTGGCAGAGCCGCAGCAGTCTGCCCAACCAGCACCCGTAGTTTTTCTCTGGACCGAATTCTGGAGAGGGGAAAGGGGACCCAGAAGCCTGGGGGCGGACGGGGCAAGGCTTTCCAAACCCACAGAGTCCCAAGCAAGGCCGAGGAGTGAGGTCGTGGGGCGGGTCACTGTCCTGGACGCTCGGCGAAGAGGCCGGTGTCTCGGGCCCGGGTCCGGGCAGTCCCAGAACCGCGGGCGGCCTGCCCCATCTCCCTGCGGATGTCGCCCAGCGCCGAGGCCGGGTTCTCCAGCAGCCGCTGGAAGAGGCTGGGTCTGGCGGGCGGCTCCCGGCACTGGAAGGTAACGGCCACGCCCGCGTCCGCCTTCATCTCCCGGGAGAAGCCGTCGGAGGAGCCGTCGAAGCAGCGGCCGATGGCGATCTCCTTGGCCAGCCGCGGGCTCTGGTCGGTGACCGTGTAGACGCCGTAGTTGTGGCCCAGCGCGTCGAGGGGAGCCAGCATGGCGAAGGCGGCGGGGTCGTCGGCAGGAGCGAGCGGCGGGTGGCGGGCCAGGTAGTCGTGCAGAAGCGCGTTGACGGCCACGCGGCGGCAGCTGCCCTGCGGGGTCACGGTCACCAGCGTCCTGTCCGCCTGGCGCTGGTCGAACAGCATGCCGCCGCACTTGAACTCCACGCAGGCGGCCGAGGCGCCGGGGCGCTCCGGGTGGCGCACGCTGCGGGTGTCGCGCAGCCCGTAGAGGCGGCCGCGCGTGGCCTCGTGGGTGCCGCCCGCGTTGTGCGAGCGCACCATGTACTCCCGCGGGCCCTGCAGCCGCACCTTCAGGAAGCACGCGCGGAACTCCTGCGGGTTGGGCCACCAGGCCAGCAGGTCGCCGGTCCACGAGGCGGGCGCGCCCTCGCGGAACGGCACCACGTCGTACTCGTACTTGTCGGCCTCCACGCGCGAGAACCGGAAGTGGCTGTCGGTGACCGGCGCGTCCTCGCAGTCGCGCAGGCGGCGCCACGGGTACACGGGCCCGCGCGCCTCGTCCTCCCGGCCCGCGCGCGGCCGCGCCAGGTTCAGGCGGAAGCCGGTGCGCTTGAGCGCGGGGTCGTCGTGGTCGGTGCGCCGGTAGGCCAGGCGCTCCAGGTAGGGCTGTGCCACGCCCACGGCGGCCGCGGGGGCACCCGGCCGCGACGGCGCCGCCTCCAGCTCCTCGCCGCCCAGCGCCGCGGTCACCAGCGCCGTGTAGGCGTCGGGCCGCTCGGCGTCGCAGAAGGCGGGCACGCACGCGCCGTTGGGCCCGGTGACGGCGCTGTCGAAGCGGCCCCAGGCGCGCGGGTTGGCCGCGAAGCCGGGCGCGGGCTCCAGGTTGAGCAGCGTCACCACCACGCCCTGCACCTGCTCGGCGGGCGCGAAGCGGTCGGTGCCGTAGGCGCGCACCTTGACGAAGCAGCGGCGCCGCTCGGGCACGTCCAGGTTGAAGAGGCGGCGCTCGCGCACGGCCAGCGCGCCCACCAGGAAGGTGCGCTCCTCCCTGCGCACGCGCGCCGCCGCCTCGCGCCGGAAGCCGCCGCCCAGGCCCGTGCCCTCCTCCTCCCACAGGCCCGTCTCCGGGTGCAGCGACCAGAGCGCCAGGGCCTCGGCGTGGCCCGCCATGCGCACGTGCCCGGCGTCCACGCGCACGGCCGCGCGCGCCGCGTGCAGCTGCTCGGGGGAGCCGGGCGCGCGCAGGTCCACGGCGAACATGCCGTAGGTGCGCAGCGGCGCCAGCTCGCCCGCGCCGTCCAGGAAGCGCAGGTCGCTGGAGGCCGCGGCCGCCGACGCCAGGTCGCGGGGGTCCACCACGGTGACGCGCGCCTCCACCGGCCCCGCGTAGGGGCGGCCGTCGGCGTGCTGGAAGGTCCCGGGCGGCAGCACCAGCTCACCCAGCGCGGGCGCCGCCGCCGCCTCCGCGCCGCCCAGCGGGATGGCGCCGCCACGCTCCGCGTCCAGCAGCATCGGGGCCGCCTTGCGCAGCGCGCGGACCTCGTGGTACACGCCAGCGCCGCGCGGGTCGAAGGGCAGCACGCGGACGCTGTCCACGAACTCGCCGCTCGGGTCCACGAAGGTGACCACGAGGCGCTCGGTGGCCGGAGGCACCTCGATGGTGAAGTCGCCCTGGAAGGACGTGAAGCCGATGGGCGCGCGGCCCAGCAGGATGCGGGCGAAGCGCAGGGGCTCCCCGGAGTCGGCGGCCACCAAGCGGCCGCGCACCAGCCCCCGGCGCGGCAGGCACTTGCGACAGCCGCACTCGGCCACCACCTTCACGGGGAGCACGTAGCCGGAGCAGCGGACCTCCCTCTCCTCCAGCCGCAGCACCGAGCAGCAGCGAGAGCCCGCGTCCCCGCATCGGGGCCCGGAGCCCCCGGGGCCGGGGCAGCGCGTGTCCGCGCACTCGCCCACGTCCAGGAACGCGGGGCCGCCGCCGGGCTGGCCGCAGTCGTCCGGAAGCTTGATGAGGTGTTCCCGGGGGTGGGGGTCGCAGGCCGGCCGGCCGGGAGCTGGGGAGCGCACACAGGTCAGGGGGCGGGCGGGCCGGGGCCAGGCCCGGCCGGGGGGTGGGGGCGGGCGAGAGGCTCACCTAGCACCGTGAGCCGGGCGGCGCGGGAGCGCACGGCGCCCGCCTCGTTCCAGGCTTTGCAGTGGTACTCTCCTGCCTGCTGCTCGCCCAGCCCTCGGAGCTCCAGGTGCGGCCCGGAGCCGTGCAGGCGTCGCTCCAGCAGGGTGCCGTTGTGGAACCTGAGGAAGGCGGGAAGTGGGGACCCTCGTGATGGTGGCCCCGACTGCCGCCGGAGCTCAGCCTCGCTGTCCAGCGCTCCGAACTGAGCGGAGGCTGCGGCCTGAGTCACCGCAGCTCCCACTCCTCCAGCCGCCGTGCTGTGGGCGTGCCCCACTGGGCCTGCTTTGCTTTTCTTTGGAGACGCGGTTCCCCCACTACTTAACCCCCACTCCTTCAAGCTCACGGCAGTCCTCCTGCCTCAGTTCCTAACCTCGGTGTGGAACTGTCACCGCACCTCAGCTTTAGAGGGCTGCTGAGGTGCCGCAGGGTACTCCGACGACGCAACCCAAGGCCGGCCGAGTGCCCTGCGTTGCCGGAGACACTCACCAGGAATACTTCTTGGGCGTGGGTGTCCCTGAGGCCTTGCAGCAGAAGGTCACGTTCTGACCTGCCTCTCGGACTCGGGACTCAGGGTGCTTTACCAGGTACGGTTTCCCTGAGGGGGCAGAGTCGGCCCGGTTCATGACCCCGCTGTACCCCAGGGACCCATTTCCCTTCGAATTCTCCCGGGGACAGCCCGCCTCACCCTGTACTGTCAACACCCGTGAGTCACACCTTGATTTTTCCCCCTTGGCCCAGGAACATCCTCTGTCACGTATTGGCTGCAGGGACACTCACCTAACTCTTCAAGGACGATGGTGACCACGGCTGAGTTGGAGCTGTTGGCGCTGGCCTGGGCTGTACCAGCCGAGAACCCATTCATCTGGGCGCTGACGTTGGCGCGGCTGTCAGCGCAGACTCCAGGCACCCGGAAGGTTCCATGGCTGCCACTGGTGGCTACCGTGCCAGGTCGGGCTGGCAGGGAGACCCTGGCGCCTGGCAGGGGTCGGCCAGATGGGGTGACCACCGTTCCCAAGAGGATGTGGTCAGGGCACCGGCAGATGTCAGAGCTGCACCCTAGGGGAACACGGAAGTGGAAGGGGGCAAAGGGAAGGCTCTTGGTGAGAGCTTTGCATTCACTCAACAAACATGTGACCCTCCACCCCAGCCCGGGCGTCAGTGTGGCTGGACTTAAGCGAATCTGGAGACAAGGCTAAGTGGGCACAGCTGGACCAAGGGAGAACGCTGGGTCCCGGGATGCAGGAAGGAGCTCCGGGGAGGGGATGGCGAGGACTCATGCAGCCGGAGCACCTCGCCGGGCGGGAGGGAGCAAGGGGCTGTCCTGAACATCATCTGTCCCGTTTCCAATGCTGCTTCTCCGCGAAGTGGAAAATTCCAGCGGAAACTCAGGGCAGAGGCTCTGGGCTGGGTCCCACCTCGTGCCCCCACCCTATGAGGGCCCTGCCTCAGCTGTCTGCATACATGTTTGTGGAGCCCAGGCCTGAGTGGAATTTCCAGGCCCCTCCTGGCTGGCCCAGAGAGGGCCTGGGCATGCTGTCTGCCAGGCTGTGAGCGCGTGTCTGCGTGGGCGACCAGGACAAGCCGAGCGGGACTCGGCGCTGCCTGTGTGCTTCCACAGTATGCAGCTGGCTTCTGTCTGCACACAGGGAGGGCTTTGTGTGGGCACCGGGGGAACGACCCCTCGGGTCTTCCCATGCCTGCCTGGCACCCGCCCACTCCTCCGAGTGGTCGCCTTGCCTACCCTGTGCGTGCAGGGACTGGGATGTGCGCAGTCACGACCCAATCAGGCAAGGGAGGGAAGGGGTCGCCAGTATTGGACCCTGCCCTTCAGGGCCCCACTTGAGCTGGTCGCATCCTCTGGACTCCTCCTTACGCGGACCCGCCCCTGGCCATCCCCTCTTCTGGCCCTGCGCCTCCTACCTGGGCACCGGGACCTCACACACTTTTGTGTCTCCTGGGAGCTCCCGGGACACGTGTCCCCAGAGGAGCCTTGACAGCTGCGTCGGCGCAGGCGACGGCCCGGCCCGCAACTCTTGGAGCAGAGGCCCCACGCGCCCCACGCGCTCCACGCTGCCTCTGCGGAAACAAGGAGTGAGATGAGTGGAGCTGCCCACGCCAGGCAGCGGGCTTTCTGGCCCGTGCGGGGCCGGCTCCCCAGCGTCCGCGCCCCGGCTCACCCTGCTGGCCGCCGCCCCTCCGACTTAGGAAGTCATCTTCCAGTACACAGCGGGCTGCTCTGGACCGGCCGAGGGGATCCCGGCACGGCAGCGCACTGCCCGGTACCTCCTCCCTGTCAAGCCCACCAACCTCCCGCTGATGGGCGTGTCTCGCCGAAGACACGACCCCAGCTCCGCGCACAGCCGTCAGGGGCCTTGCCCTTGGGGTCGTGCTTTCTCCGCCCGCCCACCGGAGCCCGCGGCCCGCCCTTACCCAGCGGGCAGCGGAAGCGCACGTGGTAGTTGGAGCAGCGGCGGCCGCGGGGCTGCTCGCGGTTGAGGCACCAGAAGCCGCGCTCGGGGTTGGCATGCACCCGCTCGCCCGTGGCGGCCGGGAGCACCCAGTCGGTGGTGCGCGCCTCCAGCGCCAGCGGCCTCGGGCACACGCGCGCGGGGCCGTAGTAGAAGCGGATGGCGGCCAGGCTCTCGAAGTCGCCGTCTCCCCCCGGGTGGTCCACGTTGAACCACGACGTCCACTCGCTGGCCTCTGAGGGCATGGTACGCTGAGGCGGGCTCTCCACCACCCGCCAGCCACCCCCACCGGAGCTCACCAGGCTCCGGGTCACAGGGCCGAGGTGACTTACCCTCCCAGTCCTCCAGGTCCGGCGAGGGCTGTCCGGGATCTGGCGGCCGACCCTGAAGACCCTTGGTGGCTGCGGTGCGCTCCTTGGTGGAGGTGGCGTCTGTGGGGGTGCGGGGAGACACAAGGTGGACACTGAGACCCCCTTCTGGGGCGTTTCACAAGGCAAAAAACAGGATCGGGAGCCAGCTCTAGCTCTGGGGCCTGCAGGGCCGTCTCCTCCATGCAGCCTTCCCACGGCCAGCAGCGCACCCTGAAAACCAGCCCCCTCCACAGGTTGGGTGACTCTCCCCAGTCTGCCACTCCAGGCCCGAATGTCCATCAAACACAAGTTCAGTTACAGCGCGTTAAGGCACAGCGCGCTCAGCTGCACTCTGCCGCAGACGCTGCGTTCTCCCCTGGCCGCTCCTCCAACGTCCACCCTCCCGCTCTTTCTCGGCGGGGTGCAAGGTGCCAACAGGTGAGTCTTTGGCCACTCTTGCTTCCAGCTTTCCAAGATGGACTGTGGGTGTGTGCGCGACAGGTTCAGACGAACCCCTTCTTTCTGGAGCCCTAGTCTTTTGAGGAATGGGCCTGTCATCAGCTCTGACCTCCCGGCACAGGTTTGGAGACCTGGCCACTTAGGGTTCCAAGCCTTGGCCGGCTGCGCTTTCCCGGGAGGACGGAGGAGGGCTCTGGGAAGTTGGTGAAGAGTCGTTTCCCCACCCCGCCCCGAGCCACCGCCTGCCCACTTTTCTGCCCTCGGTTGACGGCCTCGGTCCCCGGGGCGGCTCACCTCCGGCTCCCACGAGCCGCGCGGCGGCGGCGGCGACGCACAGACACAGCAAGGGCAGCGGCGACGCCATCGCCAGGTCGGAGCGCCTCAGCGGAACTGTCGACTCCGACTGGCGCGGCCTGAGACTGATGGGGTGGGTCGCAGCCGCAAGCCCCGCCCCTGCAAGCCCCGCCGGGTCGCCCCCTCTCCGTGCCTCCCGCGGAGCCTCCGCCCCCACACTGCCTTGGGTCCCGCCGTTCCCCTCCGCCCACCCCAATCGGGTCCGCGCCGCCGCCGTTTGGCCTTAAACTTGACGCTGCTGGGCGTGGTGGCAGGCTGGAGCTCTCTGTGGGTCCAACGCGCATCCTAGCACGCTCGGCCACCCCCGGCCGGGAGGGCCCCCCGCGCCCACCCTCCGGCCCGGGACGCCGCCCGGCTCAGGCCAGAGGGGCTGCCCCGCCCGCCCCTGGCCCGGCGCACAGAAGAGGCGGAGGAAGAGGGGCTGCAGACGTTTATTCCGGGCGGGCGCTCACAGCGCGGCCACGCAGTCGGTGCCGGCGTAGATCGGCAGGGCCAGGCCAAACTTGCGCCGCACGTCTTCGGGCACGAACCTGCCGGCCACGAAGTGGTGGCGCCCGGCGAAGCGGCCGGCGCAGCGCTTGGGCGCGGCGAAGGACACCAGCACGTCGGGCCGCAGCGCGTCCTCCGCGTCGCCGCCGGCCTCGTCCCAGCCTGGGGGCGGAGAGGGCGAGCTGGGACGGCGGGCCCGGGGCTCCCGCAGCGCTGCGCCTGCCGCCCCCCACCCCCGGCCCGGGCCTCCCGCAGCGCTGCCTCTGCCGCCTAACGGAGTCGAGCGCCCCTCTGACCCGGGCGCCTTGGCTCCCGACCACCCCGTGCTGGACCTGCCGGGGCGCTCCCCTCTCCCCCACCACCCCGGAGTTGTGGTGCGCTGTCCCCTGCAAGCAACCCCGCCTTCTCTCCTGAGCGGACCCGCCTGCCCCTCTCCCTGACTGGAGCTGCTAGCTGCGGGGTCCCTCAGCTCCCAGGCCACCTGCAGGCTCCTCTCTCGGGCTAGACACGACTTGGTGTGGGATGACCCTGCGGTGCTCCAGCTAGGGACAACCCTGCGCAGCCCCGCGGAGGGGACGCTGTTTGTCCCCAGCGGCTCGGGCCTGGCAGGCGTGGCCTCTGCCGAGCGAGCTCACGTCTGTCCTGCAGCAGGGCCAGTGAGGGCTGAGGGGACACCGGCCACTTGGGGCAGCCACTCGTCTCGTCCCCGTCCTTAGGACGGGTGGGAAACAGGATGAGGGCAGATGCAGAAACTGAGGCTGAAAGAGCTGGAAGGGGGGAACCGGGAGTGGGGGCGGGCGTTGGGGTGGGCGGGAAGACAGGCCGGGTGGCCGGGCTGCCGCGGGTGGCGTGCCTGAGGGGACGTCCAGGCTCACGAGCGGGATGGAGAGCCGCTTAAGCGTGGCCAGCGCGCGCGCGCAGGGCTCGCCCGCCTCCGCCGGCCGCACTCCGGGGCCGAGCACCGCGTCCACCACCAGCCCGTAGGCGTCATCGACGAGCCGCACCTGAGGGGGGAGGGGCTCAGCGGCTGCGCGCGGGCGGGCGGGGGGCGGGGCGGGGGCGCGGCTGACCTCGGCGGGCAGGAAGGACAGGAAGGGGATGTCCATCTTCTCGCACTGCGTGGTCAGGTCGCGGTGCAGCGCGTCTGCCGATCGCGCGGGGCAGAAGATGCTGGGCTGGTAGTCCTGGGGGAGCCGAGGTCGGTCACGGCGGCGGCGGGAGGGCGTCCGCCCCGGCTCCCGACCCCGGGGGCTCCAGCCCGGTCCCTCGCCCCGGGCCCCTGCTACTCACGAACACCCGCAAGTGCCGGGCACATGCCAGCCCCACCGCGCCGTTCTCCTCCGGCCCGCACACGACCAGCACTGTCCTCTGCTTGCGCGACAGCGACGGCAAGGGGAACGCCTGGGAGATGGCATAGTGGGAGGCTCTGCGGGGATAAGCTGAGGCCGAGGAGGGTGCTCGCTGGCAGGGCAGGCTGACCCCGCCCAGCGGGACTGCGCCCTGGCCTCTGCGCCCGCCCCGGCCTAGAGTGGTCTGTTTACTCCGCACGCACTTCGGACACATGACCCCCTTCCCCTCGCGGCTACCCCCAAGTTGGTGGAGAGTGGGGTGGTCCGCAGTCGGCAAGCCTGGGGCCAGGTCTTCTGTGGCTCTGCCCTGCCCCTGCCTTTACTTCCCCATATTTCCTGTCTGCCTTCTATTTCAAACACCCAGATTGTCTGCGCGTATTTTTTGTTGTTTGAGAGATTCTTACTCTACGTCAGGCTGGTCTTGAACTTGCAGCAATCCTCCTGCCTCAGGCCCCCAACTGAGGAGCTGGTAACTGGGAGGCAGCACACAGCGCTGCTGGGCTGAAGAGGGCCAGTGAGGGGCTCGGCAGGTGAGCTGGCCGTCAAGTGTCTGGAGGGAATTTCTTTCCTGGGGCCCATGTGGTGAAGCAACACTCGCTCCACAAGCTACCCTCCCAGCTCACAGGCTCACGTCCGCACACAGGATGGGGGCAGTGAATGTAATTTTAGAAAGAATTAAGGGGAGGCGGGCCCACGGCAGGTGGAGGAGGTGCTTGCAGCCCTTTCTTGGCCTTTTGCATGGAGGGGCCGAGGCCCGGGCGAGTTCAGCACCTCTAACGTCACCAACACCCTCCTGTCATCTTGGGGCACCTCTAGGTGAGGATCTGGCCGAGCCGGATACACCTTGTTTGAGCCCCGCTTTGGACCCCATTTGACCCACTGTCGTCCCACTCTGCCAATCCACCTCGGGGCCTGCTTCCTCTCGGGGGCGTTTGCGGGTGCACAGATGGCAGGGTGGCCGGCAGGTAGGTCTCGCCTGTGGAGAAACAGGCCTGCTCCTCGAAGGCCTCAGCCCCGCCCTATGGGCGCCCCCCCCCCATCTGAGTATCTGGGGACCTCACTTCTGCCTTGTCTGCCCCTCTGATCTGGCCTGGTCTGTCGGTGTTTCACCACCTGAGTGATGTTTGAGGTAACTCCGCGCCAAGGGGGCTGGTACCTTGGTCACAGCCATGGCACTGGCGTGCCCGCATAGCTCCACCAGCTGCTGCCGCCCAAAGCGGTACTCGTCCAGCAGCTCCCGCTCCAGGGCGGCCGCCTCCGCGGTGCTGCGGGCAGAGTCAGGCATCCCGTTCAGGGCCGCATGCAGGGAGCAGAGAGCCGAAGGCGCTCGCCTCGTCCTTCCCCACGAGGAGCTCCAGTGGCCCTGAGCTGCGAGGTCCACCTCTTTCCGGTGTCCCCATCCCACAAACATGGTTTGAAATGGCAGCCACAGCCTAAGGCGCGCGCGCCCTCTGCTGGTGAGTCGCTCGAGCTGGGACCCAGAGGAGAGAACGCAGACAGGTGCTGCGTGCATAGCCCAGGGTGTTGCTGAACCCCTAGTCCTCCTCCCTCAGATTTATAACTGGTGTGCGCACTCACCCCAAATGTTAAGAGAATTTAATTTCTGACACAGGGGCCAACAAGGAAGCTCCAGGACACTGGAGGGGGCATGTGGCTTGTGAAAGTGGCTTTTGAAGATTGCAGTTTAGCCTCTCATTTAGGAAAGTGGAAGAGGGACCTTCAACTGTGAGACCCTTGATAACCCACCTTCAGGGACAATGAAATTAAGATATCTGAGCCTGGCTTGGTGACCCACTCCTTTAATCCCAGCACTTGGGGGGTCGAGGCTGGTGGATCTGTGTGAGTTCAGCCAGGGGTACATAGTCAGACTTGTTTGGCTTGGTTTTTTGAGACGGTTTCTCTGTATACCTGGCTGTCCTAGACTCACTTTGTAGACCAGGCTGTCTTGAAACTCACAGAGATCCACCTGCCTCTGCTTCCCAAGTGCTGAGATCAAAGGCGTGCACCACCATGCCTAGCATGAGAACCTATCTTTAAAAAAAAAAAAAAAAAGTTATCTGCAGCCAGAGAGATGGGTGCTGGGCTGCGTGGCTTTAGCACCACTTGGCTGAGTCTTGTCTCCAGCCTATCTCTAGCAGAGTTGAAGGCAAGAATAGCTTACATAATTAATGAGTCTGTTCTCAAAAGTCATTAGCAATTTAATGTTGCTTGTGGCTCGGCAGAATGCCCGCCAAGCTTGGCTGAGGCCCCGGGTTCCACACCTAGCACTAGGAGAGAAAGGTTTTGTAGAAAGCAACAGCAAGTGCTTTGATCAGCATTTCAGAGCACAGGAACCAGACAGAGGCTGGCCGCCTTGGCTTGCTGAAGGGGCAGGTAAACTGGCAAGGCAGATGCTCTGCACAACAGAACCAGAGTTGTGGGTAGAAGGGTGGGTCTGCTTGGCCTCTCCACTTCCTTTCCAACTGTGGGCCTGGTGGGCCGGGGTGCCTACTGGCCAGCAGGCACTGCTGAGGAAGATGAACCTCAGGCAGATATCCTGGAGGAGAGGAGGAGCACGGAGGAAGGTAAGAGCAAGAAGTGAGAGCACCTGGAAGAAGTCTGGAGCGACTCAGGGCAGAAGCAGCTGGGGAAAGTTGTTAGAACGTGCAGGGAACAGGACAGGCAGGGCTCAGTGCCACACTAAGACACACATAGCTGGGCATGGTGGCACGCACCTTTTATCTCAGCATTCAGAGGCAGGTGGATGTCTGAGTTCGAGGCCAGCCTGGTCTACAGAGTGATTTCCATGACAGTCAAGGAAAAAAAGGAAGAAGGCAGTGATGAGAACTCCCAGTGAAAAGATGGGAGACAGTGTAGGGCAGGACACCTCAGAGGAAAAGGTCCAGTCAAGAGGCACTGGGCCACCTGCCGGCTTCTGGGACAGCACATCAGGGCCAGGCATGGTGGCACATACTTGAATCCCAGCACTTGAGCCAACTGTAGTGCTTAGTTAAATTCTCAAAATGAAGGCGGGGGCTGAGGTGGCTCTAGCGCTCTCTCAGGGGCCTGAGCTCAGCTCCCAGCACCCACAGAAGCAAGACCAGCTTCAGGGAATCCAAAGCCTCTCACCTCCAGACTCCTTCAGAGCAAACACACAGGGATACCTTAAGAGCTGTTAAGCTGCTTGCTTTGCAGTTAGTTTAATGCCTAGAACCCACGGGGGTGGGGCATAAACACCTGAGCGCAGCAGGCATGCCCAGAACCCAAGCACTGGAGCGGTGCAAACAGGAGAATCACAGAACTCCCTAGCCAGCCAGTGCAGACAGCAGTAAGGTGGAGTAAGGTGGAGAAACAGAAGGCTGCTGATGTGACCTCTGGCCCCCACTCACAAGCCCAGGCATCGCTGTGGAGGCTCAGCTGCATTCCTGTCTGACAGCCAGGGCAGCTGCCTCTGCAGGGGTGGGGTGCTCATCTCCACCTGAAACTACCAACCACAGGGACAGTGGGTCGCCCTGGAGAACAACCCTGCCAAGGAGGCAGCACTGACCCTGATGGACAGAGCAGATGAGAGCTGGAGGGAGCAGCAGGCCAGCCCATCTGCCAGATGGGGCTTCTAGGATGGGGCAGCAAGGCTGGGATCTCTCTTCAGGCCCAGTGTTGAAGGGAACGGACAATTCCAAATGACTTCTGGAAAGGCAAGGAACCCTTTCTAGGGAACCCCACACGCTCTCCCCCAACACCTCTACCCAGCCAGGAGCTTTGGGAACAGCAAACTCTGAGCCTTCTGTGGCTCCCTGCGACTCCAAGTTCCTCATGGCATCACAAACCACAGCCCTCTCCGACAGCGAGGACCTGATGGGTAACTATGAGAGCTGGCTTGCCTGGAATGTTTCCCTGGCAACGCAGCTTCTGATGCACCTGCAAGCCCCTGGCAGACCCTAGGTCCCACCCCTATCATTCTTCTGCCTCCAGTTTGCAACCCTGGCCGAAGACCCCTGTCGCCTGCTGACCTGAGAAAGCGCCTCTCCTCTGGCACCTCAACGGAGCTCGGGTCGCTGTGTGCACTGCTGCTCATGGTCACACAGGCAAGCCAGCTCCGCGCTGCCTTTTAAGAGAGCCCTGGGGGCGGAGCTCTGTGACGGAGCACCTGCTAATCAAGGCCACCGGGAGGCGCTGCAATGCAGCCATTGGCCAAAGCACAGACACAGACTGGGATGGCTGGGGCCGACCGGGATCTGCAACAGAGTTCTATGATGGTGTTTATTTGATTATTCTTTATTATGGACGTCAGCTCGGGCCCTAAGTGTACCAGATGAAGCCATGATTGGCGTTGTGTATCTCCTCCTTGGGGCGCAGCCAGTACAACTCGCCGATGAAGGGTGGCACCCATCGCGTGGTGTGGAACACAGACTCGCCCACCTTCCAGTTGGGCACATCTTTCATGATGATGGCCTCCTCCTCCAGGTTCTCCCGAAGAATCTGTAAGATCCTGTGGCCACAGGGCAGCGCTGAGCTCACAGTCACCACTGCGTCCCTTCCTTGACCCAAGGAGCCCTTCCCAGTCCCTGATAGCTCTGCTGGCCCTCCCACCCTGGCCTACCTCCGGTCCTTCTCTGCCAGGAAGAGCGGCATGAGGGCAATCCGGGCCTCTAGGTCCTCGATCTGCAGGCGCCTGGGAGAGCAAGACACCCAGATGGGGTCAGATGTGGCCACCGGGGGAGTGTGGGATACAGACCTGACAGGGCTACAGGGCTGCAGGGCGCTGGTGGGAGGGTAGGGTGGAGCAGAGCTGCCCCCAAGAGTTGCCGTAGGAGGGCAACCCGGGGCGCAGCTGGCACAGTACAGCCACAAAACTGTTGGCTTCACACTTTTCTTTCAAATAGTCTTTTCTTTTTTTAATCCTAAAAATAACCCTGCCTGATGATCTGGATGGAGAGGGAGCACACTCATCACCAGGCACTGGGCCTTACAAAACCAGCTCCCTTTGTTCTCAAAATAGCAGGGTGCTGGGCCTGCAGACCTTCCCACAGTTGCTATTATCACCACAGGGAGTCAGAACTTCTCAACGTCAGGGACTAGACCCAGCACTAGTGCCCAGGAAGAGGCCTCTGGCAGGACTCTCTTTCCAGTGACACTCATCTATGACACTCATGGTCTTGGTCTCTCTGGCCCCCAGGGGACCTGCCTCCCATGGCCTGGTTTCTTTTTTGTTGAGGTCTCACTGTGTAGTCCTGGTTTGGAACTCACAAGAGACCTACTTGCCTCTATGCACCGTGCCACATCAGCCTGATTTCCATCCACAGGGCCAGCTGTGAGTCCAACAGCTGAAGTCCTGTTCAGCAGCTCTTTGCTTTAGGACAGGAAGCACGGTAGGAGCTGTAGTTCAGTGCGGCTGAGGACACCATCACCCTGGCAGAACCCCCCGGGCCCTACCTGCGCTCACGGTTCCACTTCATTATTCTCCAGGAGCCAAAGAGCAAGGTCCCAATGCCTATAGCGAACATGCTGTAGCCTGCAAGAAAGGAGACTTCCCTCTCAGCATGGGGCCTCAGGACCCCGCTCGCTCGGCAACACTGGGTCTCCCTGAATTCTGTCCTCAGCCACGCCTCCACGACAGTCTCTGTCTCTCTTGCTCCACAGTCAGGACACTAGGCAGTCTGGGCTGCCACACTTTCTGGAAGGTCCAGGTCCGCAGGGACACAGGAGAGCCCAGGGTCTAAAAGAGCAGTCCTCAACCTGTGTGGTGGGACCCCTTTGCGCATCAGATATCCTGCACATCAGCTATTTACATTACGATCCACGATAGTAGCAACGAGATAATCTTAGAGCTGGGAGGGTCATCACAATACAAGGGATTGTATTAAAGGGTTGCAGCAAGAGAAAGGTTAAGAAATCCTGCTCTAGAAGGGCTGGTCCCCATCAGAAGCTGGAAGTATCCTGGGGCTGCACAGCCTGCTCCTGACTCCAGGGTGGTGTAGGTACTGCAGGTTCAGCAGGGTAGACCACCTGCTCTACATCCTAAATAATTACTGAAGACCAGCAGGGGCAGTGCCAATCCTGACTGACAGGACCCCAGGGGTCACCCACCAGTGACTACAGATGGCATGGAGAATGCTGGGCCACAGGGGGCCAGAACCGGCTTTGGGGTACAGCCTGGATCCTTGGCTAGGTCAGGAGCTAAACATTTCTCACCTACCCAGTTCAGACTTGAAGACTCATGCTCAGAGAGCCTCCACTCATGGACACCAGGCTAGGAAGTACTAGCGTTCTGGGGAAGTCCCCGTGTTCAGGACCATCCCAGTAGCTGACTGTGGTGTAGTCAGCCAGCACCGCATCCTCAACAGCTAAGGGCCCCATCTTCAGACTCAGCCCCAGAATCTCACATGAGCTGCTCGCTCCCTGCAATTTCTCAGCACAGACCCTTCTGGGGAGCTCTGGTCCTTGCATGTCGGCACCCAAGTGTGACCTGGCCTGGGATGGTGGGAGCCATGTGGTACCGCCCAGCTTTCACCTCCCAGCTTTCACCTGCACCTGCCTGGCTGCAGTGATCACTGGGGTGGGCTACATTTCAGGAGGTGCCACAGGGGGCAGGGCAGGTGCAAAACACATCCTTTACCTCAGCCCCCCCCCCCCCAAGTAGCTAAAGTTGTAAGAGGCACTGCCACCCTGTGCCACTCTTTCCTGAATCAATAAGCTTCAGGTGGCAGCGCTCCCTAGTATGCAGCTCTGACGTCACTAACAGAACTTCTGTTTTCCTCCTTGCAGAAATGCACAGGAAGGTCATGAAATTCACGTGGAAGCAACAAGGGTGGGAATGGCTGCTTTCGGGAGCAAAGTTGCAGGATTCAAATCTGACAGCTTCAAACTCACCAAGCAGCTGTGTGTACAGAAAGAGACATGCTGGCATGAGGACAGTCACGTTTGCAAGCAGGACAGAACCAGGCGTCCCAAGACCCACAAATAGACCCTCACAATTTTACGGCCAATTGACTTTGGACAAAGATGCCTCAATAACCTAATGGGGACAGCAGTCTTCTTAGCCCAGTACCACTGGCAGCACGGCACCTCTGTTCTCCTGGGGAAGAGACTCAACTCCCAGTTGACAGAGAGGTCTGAAGGTAAGAGCTAGAGCTGCCCTGGGCTGGGCTCAGTGGGAGAGTGCCGGCCTACATAGCATGCTAACTGCCTGGGTCGCCTCCCTAATTGCATGAACCAGGAGTGGTGGCACATGCCTGTGTTCCCACCACTCGGGAAGTGACAACAGGAAAATCAAGAGTTTAAGGTCATCCTTGGCTACATGTGGAGTTTAGGGTTAGCCGAGGCTACATGAGATCCTGTTTTGTTTTGTTTTGTTTTGTTTTGTTTTGTTTTTTAAAAAGGGCTGGGAGTAATATGGAGCCTTGAGAGACAGCAGCAGGTAAACCTCCATGAACTAGATGCCAACAAGATCTACATAGAGTTCTAGGCTAGTGAGCCTATAATCCCAGTGCTCAGGAGCGAGGGCAGGAGGATCACTGTCTGAGGCTTCCCTGGTTTACAGCAAGTTCCAGCCCAGCCAGGCTCCACAAGAGAAGACAGGTACAGCGTAGTGAAATCACCCACGCCAATATACACCATGAACACACAACTGTACCCTAGAAGAAGGCAAACACAGAGTCCTTAAAGAAGAGAAACAATAGTGTTGTGAACGACACCATTAGCTTGACAGGCCACCGGGAGTAAAAATGTCTGCAGAGTGAGTATCTGAGAATGCCTCAGGACCCAAAATATAGACTCAAGTCACCAATAATAAAAACCACATAAGCTGCCTGGTGCAGTGGTGCATACCTTTAAGCCCAGCCCTCTGGAGGTAGGCCAACCTGGGCTACAAGGTGAGTTATAGGCCAGCCAGAGATACACAGTAAAACAGTTTCAAAACCCAAAACACCAAAACCACTACCGCCACCAACAAAAACGGTAAACATGGTGCAGAATGCCAGAGGTGCAGGTAAAGCTGTGGACGGGAGCCATGTCCACCTGAGAGGAGGGGCAGTGTGCACACAGCCAGTCTGGCGCAGGCCAGTTTGGGGCCTGCATACACAGCGGCTCCTCCTGGCTTCCCCAGTGACCAGGGGCAGAGCCACAGGTAGGAATGCTGACATGAGTCCCACCGGTCAGTTTGGGAGATCTTGGGGACAAGACTGGCCCTGTGCATCCAGACGTGGAAATGTGGCTGGGAGCAAACACCGATCAGTGCTGCAGTGCCCTCGCCTCCCTGCAGCCAGCGGGGGCTGCAGTGGGCCTGCACAGAGCAGGAGTGGCGGTGCAGCTGTGTCCTCCGAACATTCAGGAGGAAGGCCAGCCTGGGCTACACAAAGAAGCTGCCTCAGGGCTGTGGCCACGCTCTGTGGTTAAGAATGCTTGCTGCTCTTCAGAGAAAGAGCTCTGTTCCCTAAACCTGCACCGGGAGCCTGACAACCAGCCACAACTCCAGCTGCCAGGAATCTGATGCCATCTTGTGGCCTCCCTGAGCCCCTGCATTCCCATGCACGTACAGACATGCACACACTCAATTAAATCTTAGCCAGGCCTGGAGCACTTCTTTAATCGCAGCACTTGTGAGGCAGAGGTAGGATCTCTTTGAGTTTGGTCTGCATAGAGTTTTAGGGCAGCCATGACTACATAGTAGTGAAACCCTGCCTCTAAATAAATAAATCTTTGAAAATAAACAAAAACACTTGAGTGTCTCAAAACAACAACAAAAAAAATGTGCAGGGCAATAATGTCCAGCGCAGCTGTGTCAGGGACTGGAGAAGAGGGAAAAGGCACATCATGACTTCAGAACAAAAGGGCTGAGAACGTGGCTTGGATGGAGAGTGCTTGCCTAACAGGCACCAGCCCTGGGATCCACAACCACACCACATAAGCCAGGCTTAACGGCACACCCAAGTGTCACTCCAGCATTCAGGAGGTGATCACAAGCTCAGGGTCATCTTCTGCGACAGAGAGAATTCAAGGGCGACAATGAAACCTTGTCTCTAAATAAATAAATGCAGGGATACACAAAAATA
This sequence comes from Psammomys obesus, assembly GCF_907164565.1. Lineage (NCBI taxonomy): Eukaryota > Metazoa > Chordata > Mammalia > Rodentia > Muridae > Psammomys > Psammomys obesus. Next base: position 1,261,500 of record NW_026594377.1, on the reverse strand, counting down.
AAAAATAAATAATGCAGGACAGTGGTGGTGCATGCCTTTAATCCCAGCACTTGGGAGACAAAGGCAGGCTGATCTCTGTGAGTTCAAGGCCAGCCTGGTCTAGAGTGAGATCCAGGGCAGCCAGAGATACAAAGAGAAACCCTGTCTCAAACAAATGATAAACAAACAAACAAACAAGCCATGCTGACTTGAGGCCACCAGCCCAGGTTCGGTGCAGCCCTATGGGTTCATGCTATATAGTACAATTGGTGCAGGTCTGAGTGAGCCAGGGACCTGGGTGTGTTACACTTCAGAGATGAGAGAGGCCGGCAAGCTGGTTAACATGCTTGCTGTAAAATAGAACCCTCATAAAGACAGAAAAAGAAAACTGACTTCACAAAGCTATACAGCCCCGCGCTTCCCGTACTCATTGGTGCACAATAATACATATTAAAATACAAGAAAATGCCAGGCAGTGAAAGCACACGCCATTAACTGGTGAGTTCTAGGATAGCCAGGGCTACCTCAGGTGGGGAAAGTGGGTGCGGGTGTTCACTTGCTGCTCTTGCAGGGGACCTAGGTTCAGTTTGCAGCATTTGCCTGGCAGCTCACAACTGTCTGTAAGTTCAGTTCCTGGGGATCTGATGCCCTCTTCTGGTTTGTACAGGCACCAGGCATGCGCACAGTGTACAAACATACATGCAAGCACTAAGATGCATAAAAGGCTGGCAAGATGGCTCAGTGTGTAAAAGGGCTTGTTGCCAAACCTGAGAACCTCATTTTCATCCCCAAGAGCCACACGGCAGAAGGCATGTTCTCCTCCACCCTCCATAAGCAACAAGGCACAGGTACCCCTGCACTCACTCATTCACATACTGTAACAGAAAGAGGAAGCGACAGGGAGAGCGAGAAGTAACAAGGCTTTGCTCACGGCAGGAATAGCTAGGTGAGGACCTGGGTAATGGGGAGATTAGTTTGTTTCTGGTCACAGTTCTAGCGTGGGATCTGTGTCTCAAAAGCCCTGGAGTTAGGATACTAGGTCACTCACTTCTGTAGGTAGTTGTCCTGGCAGCTGAAAAACCCTAATGCCCAGAAGGCCCCAAGTGATTTTTTTTTTCTTTTTGTTTTTTTGAGACAGGGTTTTTCTGTGTAGCAGCTATCTTGGAACTTGCTATGCAGACCAGGCTGGCCTCAAACTTAGAGACCTGCCTGTCTCTCACGTGGTAGGACTAAAGGCAGGAGCCACCAATACCCAGCTAGCTTTTGGATTTTTGTTGTTTCTTGAGACATGGTTTCTCTGTGTAGCCTAGGCTGTCCTAGACTTTGTAGACCAGGCTGGCCTCCAACTCACAGAAATCGGCCTGCCTCTGCCTCCCGAGTGCTTGGATTAAAGGTGTGCACCACCATGCCCAGCTAGCTTTTGGATTTTTAAAAACAGTTTTTGGTTGGTTGGTTGGTTTTTCTCAACAGGGTTCCTTTGTATAGCCCTGGCTGTCCTGGAACTCTGTAGATCAGGCAGACCTCTAACTCACAGAGATCCACCTGCTTCCACCTCCTGAGTGCTGGGACTGAACGTGTGCACCACCACCAGCCAGCTTGAAACAGGTTCTTACAAAACATTTCTGGCTAGCCTGAACTTTCCACATAGCCTACGCCAACTTTCAAGTTTCCCCTTCTTTGCTTCTCATATGCTGGGATCATATGAGCTACCACGCAGGGCCTCAAGGTTTTTGTTTGTTTGTTTTTAATTGAGGCAAAGCTTGCATAATATGAACAGTAAAGTCTGATAAATTAAAATCTAAAATTCTAAAAACCTAAATGTGTGGAGGATAGAGTTAGTAAACTCAGGTCCCTTTGGTATGAGCATCAAGTACTATTAACCACTGAGCCATCTCTCCAAATGCATAAGTTAATTTTTTTTTTCTTTTTCTGGATTAAGACGGCATCAGGTAGCCCAGGATAACAGCAAACTCCCAATCCTTGTGCTTCAGCCTCCTAAGTGCTCAGAAGAGGGGGGTGCACCAAGTCCTGTTTATGCAGTGCTAGGGTGGGGCCTAGGGCTTTGAAGTGCTAGGCCCAGCCCCTAACTATGGTATTTCTGTAACTCTGAGGACTGAGGGTGGACCCTAATGTTTTTCACATTCTTTCCCTGTTGAAATCAATAATACAATTCTAAATGTTACTTAGAACACCTTATAGTGGGCACACTGTCATCCTGGCACTATGGAGGCAGAGGCTGGGGAGGGGATGGTGTCAGGAGTTCCAGACTGGCCTGGAATTCATGAAAACCTGTGGAGGTGGGGAGTGGGGGTCAGCGAAGAGTGCCAGTGAGGAACCAGCAGTAGGGAGGCTGGAGTTTGAGGCAAGCCTGGGCTCTATGCTAGGTTATAATCAAGACACATAGAACCTCCTGCCTTGAGTGGTGGACCTGTCTGGCAGGACTGCCGGGTGACTGAGGCCAGCCTGGGCTATATAGTAAGCCCCTATCTGGAAAAAAAAAAAAAAAAAAAAAAAAAAAGATTCATAACGGTGCACCCCTATCAGCGCAGCTCTCCGAAGTGGAGGCAAGAGATCAGGAGTTCTAGGTCATCCACTGTTACAGAGTTTGAGGACAGCCTACAACAAAACAAAGCCTCCAAATTCCGGGTTCGAGCTTCTCGCGGGCTTAGCCTCCGAATCTGTGGGGGCCAACTGGAAATTTGAGGAAATGAACAGAGTGGTCTCCGGGATGTTGCGATAGAGAACCAAGACTCGGACTCTGCCTCCCGTCACTGTGTAAACTCTCCGCTCCCGCCTAGCTGCCTAACAGAAGCCCAGCCTGCAACCTCGAACAGGACGACACTGACCCGACATTCCCCGGCGGGGTAGGTTCCGCTTGTAGTCGATGGGGCCGTAGCCCCCTCGCGGGGGCATGTCCTGCTTCACCTTCGTCGCCGCCATACTTGCAGGACCCGCAACTTCCGGCCACTAGCGGAAGTGAGGCGAGCGAGGCCGCCATTTTGAATGTGGCGGAAGTTCCGTCTCCCGGGTAGTTCTCCCACAATTCGGAAGCGTTCTGCTAGCCTTTACTGCGGTCCAGAAGGTCTCCCTTGGTCTGACCCCAGACAGGGCATTGCTGTGGTTGGCACCTAGAGCTCTTCTGGGCGCCTTGTACCTTGCACTAAAAGTCTTGGCGTTCATGTTCTTTCCTTTCTGACCGATAGTCAGGCCAGGCTCGAGGTTTGCACCTCCCGGGGCCAAGGCAACAGGCTGGGTAGCACCCAGCTGAGCACCATCACCGCGGGGAGGAACCTATCCTGTTCCACAGTAGTGGTCAGTCTCCTCGCCAGTGGCCTCTCACGAGGAATTGACCATCGAGGGCGATTGAGTCACAAAGCCTGAGGAGGGTTTGGGGAGACCGCGGGGCGGGGTGGGGGAGATGGGAGGGTCCCCACCCCAAGGCCGAGTGACGCCCGCAGTCACTTCACAAGGCAGAAATTGTTACCCGGGCAATAAAAGTCATCGCGGCTGTAGGGCTTTGGGAGTGGGCACATGGGGGCACGGGGGTGCAGGTGCCAAGCACCATGGGTTAGGCCCGAGATCGGAGTCCGGCCGCCCCCCCGACAGCAGCCGCCTCCTGCTCCCCGCGCGCCCCGGGCGCCACCATGTCGGGCGACAAACTCCTGAGCGAACTTGGCTATAAGCTAGGTCGCACGATAGGTGAGGGCAGCTACTCCAAGGTGAAGGTGGCCACCTCCAAGAAGTATAAGGGGACGGTGGCCATCAAGGTGGTGGACCGCCGGCGGGCGCCTCCAGACTTCGTCAACAAGTTCCTGCCTCGAGAGCTGTCCATCCTGCGGGGAGTACGGCACCCGCACATCGTGCACGTCTTCGAGTTCATCGAGGTGTGCAACGGGAAGCTGTACATCGTGATGGAGGCAGCAGCCACCGACCTGCTGCAGGCAGTGCAGCGCAACGGGCGCATCCCGGGGTCGCAGGCGCGCGAACTCTTCTCGCAGATCGCTGGCGCCGTGCGCTACCTGCACGACCACCACCTGGTGCACCGCGACCTCAAGTGCGAAAACGTGCTGTTAAGCCCTGACGAGCGCCGAGTTAAGCTCACGGATTTCGGTTTCGGCCGTCAGGCGCACGGCTACCCAGACCTGAGCACCACCTACTGCGGCTCGGCCGCCTATGCGTCACCTGAGGTGCTCCTGGGCATCCCCTACGACCCCAAGAAATACGACGTGTGGAGCCTGGGCGTTGTGCTCTACGTCATGGTCACCGGGTGCATGCCCTTCGACGACTCGGACATTGCTGGCCTGCCCCGGCGCCAGAAGCGCGGCGTGCTCTACCCGGACGGACTCGAACTGTCGGAAAGATGCAAGTCCTTGATTGCCGAGCTGCTACAGTTCAGCCCGTCCGCCCGGCCCTCGGCGGGCCAGGTGGCGCGCAATGGCTGGCTGCGGGCCGGGGACTCCGGCTAGGAGCCGGGGTTCTCGCTGTTCCCGCCGCACCAGGCCCTGAGCCAGGGCGGCGCATGCGCGACGAGCGAAGTCGCCGCGCGCCACTGCGCACGCGCCCTGTCCCTACCCCTTCCCCCACGGCGGCGACCCACCGAGGCCCGCTGTAGGATTCTGATTCCTCCCGCACAACCTGATTGCTGGAGGGCGCACGCGCACCCTCGATTTCTGGCGAGAAGGCGCCGGGAGGGGCGCAAAGAGAAGAGAGAGAAGCATTGCGCCTGCGCGGAATGAGCTCCTGCTGCGCGGTGCGTGGCCGCGACCCAAAGAAGCTGCGGTCAGGTAGTGCAAGCCAAGCTCCTGCTTGGAACCTGCAATAAATTCGCTCTTCCTCGCAAGCGGCTTTAGCGGTGGAACCTTGTCACTGAGCAGGGGGGAGGGAAAGGTTCAGCACTTTGGAGAAAGGCGGGTATATGGTATTTCTAGCGTCAGACTTGAAAAAGGGAGTGGGGAGATTCGAACACTGTTCTTTCAGGTCCCTGAACTAGACATATTTTTAAAGATCCTATAGTCGTCCCCCCGGATGTGATGATGCTCGACTTGGGATCAGCGGGAGGAGAGGAGGTGACTGCTGGCAGGAACATTTACAGACGTGGAAACGGGCCGACACAAGTGTCAGTTGTGCAGAAACAGCTGTGGTTTGTACTCAGGTCTCTTGAGACAGGGAGCCCTGGGTGATGGTACTTTCCCTGTGGGAACAGAAGTCATGATCCTGTTTCTCTGCTTAAAAAGCTGTGGCCAGCCCGGGGTCCACCTGAGATTGTGCCTGGCTCAGAAGGGCAGAGCCCTGGAGAAACTCCCAGAAGTCAAGTGTGCACTTCAGATCTCCACTGACTCCGTGCCCATGCCAGGTGAGGTAGAGAACACAGAGCAACCACTGACTTCAGCCTCAGGTTACTCTGTATGAGTGCAGGGCGTGTGTGTTGGGGGTAAGGTAGCGGGGAGAGAGAAGAGATGGCATTTCTTCCAGATGACCTGAGTTCAGTCCTAACGCCCACGTGGACAGTTTGCTTGCAACAGCTCCAGGGAGTCTTGTCGCCCTTTTCTGGTCCCCACAGGCACCACACACACTTAGCATACACTCGTACAGACACATGCCTTTGCACACAAATAAAAATTAAAATATTGGCTACCTCGTGAGAATTTGTGCATTCCTCCCTCTTTGCTTTCTGCTGCCGCCATGCCATCCAGACTGAGGAAGACTCGGAAACTCCGGGGCTACGTAAGCCACGGTCACAGCAGCACCGGTAAGCACCTCGAAAACCCAGGAGGCTGGGGGAATACTGGAGGCATGCATCACCACAGGATCAACTCCAACAAGTATCATCCAGGTTACTTTGGGAAAGTTGGTATGAGGCATTACCACTTTAAGGGGAAGCAGAGCTTCTGCCCAACCATCAACCTGGATAAATTGTGGACACTGGCTGGTCAGTGAGCAGACACAGGTCAGTGCTGCAAAAAACAAGACTGGGGGCTGCTCGCATCACTGATGTTGTGCGATCGGGCTACTATAAAGTTCTGGAGAAGGGCAAGCCCCCCAAACAGCCTGTCATCATGAAGACCAAATTCTTCAGCAGAAGAGCTAAGAGATTAAAGGTGTTGGAGGTGCCTGTGTCCTGGTGGCCTAAAGCCAGCCAAGGAGGTTATTTAAATGCTAACATTTTCAACAACAACAAAAACTAAAATATTAAAAAGGTAGGGGTATTGCTGGGCCTGAGGTGGTTCAGTGGATGTAGGCACTGGCTGCTCTTACCCACATGACAGCTCAACACCTGTACTTCATCCTCTCTCTTCAGGTACTAGGCATACACATGGTACAAAGGCATACATGCAGGCAAAACACCCATACACATAAAGCTGGGCGTGGAAGTGCGCCCCTGTAATTCCAGCAGTGGGGAGTCAGAGGCAGGCAGGTACCTCAATTTAGATGCTTAGCCTGGTCTACATCAAGTTCCAGGCTAGCCAGGGCTACACAGTGAGACCCTAAACTCTTATTTTTTTTTTTTAACCTGGTTTTTCTATGGAACCCTAGTGGACTTGAAGCTATGTAAACCAACCTGGCCTTAAAGTCAGAGATCCACTTGCCTGTCTCCTGAGTACAGAGTACCACATCTGGCACCAAATCAATCCTTTATAATTTGGAGAAACGTGGTGCTACACTCATTGCTGGTACACCTGTGAACACAGCATCTGGGGAGGATGGTTGGGACAGAGGTCAGGACTGTAGGATTCTAGGCTAAGGAAAGGCCCTTTCTGAACAACTCAGGTAGTTTGTAGCATAGCTCAGAACAATTTAGAAATAACCAACTTTGTGCCTCAGTCTCCTGAGTGCTGGGCTTGAGCCCGACTCAGTGTTCAACCCTCCCATTTGGGGTGCCTCAGAGGTGGCACTAACATACAAAAAGTACCCACACTCTTTGTGTGTTGGTGGTGGCTGACACAGTCCTCGTAATACAGCCCTGGCTATCTTGGAATTCATTTTTCGTACTAGATTGGCCTTTAACTCCAAGAGATCCACCTGCTTCTGCCTCCTGAGTGCTGGGATTAAAGGTGTGTCACCAGGCCTGGCCTTTTTTTTTTTTTTTTTTTTTAACTGTATTATGCTTTGTGTGTATGTCTGTGCACTGTGTTCACAGAGCCAGTGGAGGCCAGAAGACGCTATCAGATTCCCCGAGTGGAGCTCCAGGTGATTGTGAGCTGCTCTGTGGGTGCTGGGAATTGAATCTATGTTCTCTGGAACAGCAGCCAGCACTCTTAACCACTGAGCCCTCTCTCCAGGCCCCAGCTTAACCTCATTTATTTTAAATAAAAATGTTTCCAATTGTGCTGGATGCCTGTCATCCCTGCATTTGGGAAGTAGAGGTAGGAGGATCCTACCTCTACTTTACAGGTAGCCTGGGTTCAAGGAGATCCTTCCACAAGACAAAAATCAAAATGTGAAACTGAGTGTCTCAAGCTCATGTAGACCTGAATGAGCCCACAGTACTGTGCTGGGAACATTCCAACAGCAAAGCACCACAGGGCCAAGGGGAAGGAAACTCCCCAGCAGGGAGGTCAGAGTGGCCCCAGAAGGGCAAAACTCAGCTGGGAGTCTCACCTGAAACCCTTGCTCATTGAGATCAAATGTAACAGACAACTCAGGGTAGTGGGATGCCATGCTTAAAAGGTATGTGCACCTTTCACTCCCCCTTTATAGAAGGCCCAGAACCTGGGGCAAAACACTAGGGGCCCAGGAAATTAAAGAACAATACAGTTGACATTTGGTCCATTTCTTTATTGTCCTTCAGGGTCTCAGACTTCCCAATGACACAACGTGGCTGCCAATTTCAGCTCATTGACTGGAACATCTATTCCGGTTTGGTGGCATGTTAAAACATGTTTTATCAAAGACTCAGTCACAATAAATACAGGTGGCAGATGCCAAAGCCCCTCATACCCTGCACTACTGTAACTGCTGTACATTGAGGGTTATAAACTGATGACTTTTGTTAACAGTTCAAGGTCTTCAGGCTGACATGATTAAGAATGGTGGGGACCACCCTTCCCTAAACACCGTGTAGGCTGAGATTCATGTGGCATGGGGGTGGGCGTGTTACAGCCAACTCTCTGTCCTTTATTCCCTCTGCCTGGGGCAAGCTTTGGCTTCCCTGAGGTGGGGGGGGGGACGGACACAGGGGAGATCAGGTCCCCGAGGCTACTCATAGGACCATTGTCCCACCCCCAGGTGACAGTAAAGCCTGACAGAAGTCATGTTTCCTTGTTTCTGCGTGCTGGGCACTTAAGAGCCTGGGGCGTTTCAACAGACAGTTACATCTTGTCCTCAAGCCCTTCAAACTAGTCCCTCCCAAGCAGTGAGCAGAGGAAATGGAGTGGCATGTGACCAGAGCCAATGCCAACTTTGTGACCACCTTTGGGAGATCAATTAAGTAGGGACCACTACCCCCTTTTTCAGCTTCTAAAGTACCATGCCAACCACATTTAACATTTTTAAAAAAGTTTTAAGCCGGGTGTGGGTGGAGGTGCAAACCATTAATCCCAGCACTCAGGAGGCAGACGCTGGTGGATGTCTAGGAGTTCTAAGGAGCCCAGGACACAGCTCAACAGGAGAGGGAGCAGCAGCCAGCTTTGATGGAGTGGCAGCTTTGTGGTGGACAGTACCCTAAATGCCTGATCCTCCTGGTGCAGTCCTCAGCTGTACTGTCACTGTGAAGGCTTGTTGCTCAGGCCAGGGCAAAGTTGTGAGCAGCACTTTCAAGTAAGCTACGGCACCTCACACCCCAGCCCTCTGTAGGGAGAGCTTCACCACAGCATGCCATCCTGGGGTATAAGGCCCACAGCTGGGAGTGGACCCTGTCCCTCTTGAGGTGCATAAACAACAGGGCCCACAAGGCTTAGGCAGGTGTCACGATGGGGAGGACTCATCAGACTTGCAAGTCTGGAAGGGTAGGGAGGTCACAAACGAGCCAGGACAATGAACCCTCGTGCTGCTGCTCCAAGGAGCCAGAAGACTTAGGCCCATGTCTCTGAACAGAGGCTCAGCCACTCAGGAAGTGGGGGAAAAAGAACTGACTTGCCAGGCACAAAAATACTCTATGAGTAAGAAATGCTTGCATATATTTTTATATATATTTTTGGTGTAAAAACACCCCCACCTTAAAAAAAAAAAAAAAAAAAAAAAGGAGGCAAATTTCTGTTAATTCCCCCAAATCCATATCCACCCCAAGAAGTAACACACTCAGAAGCACTGAGTAACTTGGGTCTTACACAACAAAAAGGTTTTCCAAAACTTTTAACTCCCACATGTCCAAACGATTCCTAGAGATGGAGGATTACCACACTGGTGAGCACGGGGTTAAATGAGCCTTTATTAGGAGGAGGCAGGGGCAGTGTCTGCAGAGGGCGGAGGTCTGCAGAACACGGGTTTAAATTAAAGTCCCTAACTGTATTGTGTCAAGAGAAGCCAGGGCTGGATGGGGAAACGACAGTGACCAACCACTGCAGATGCGCAGCAGGCCGCCCTGTGCGTGTTGGACACACAGCTGCCTTTCACCATGGAACCAATTGTTAAAGAGTGGGGGGAGAAGGAAACAAAACAAAGTTAAAGTAGACCCAGCCCTTATGACAGACATCCCTGTGGATTGAGTAGGAAGTAAAGCCTGCAGAACCCAGACCGAAGGGTTCATGTGGGTCCCTACCTGGGTGCCTCTTGGCAGGCACGGGCATCTTGAGATTGTGTCCAACAAAATGAAGAGAAAAAGAAAATTTTAATAAAATAAACCACAAAAATAACCCAGCAACCTCCCTGCCAGTAACCAGCTCTGGCTCCAGCATCCCTCTGGAGCTTGTGGGTGTCTGGCGGAGTCTGGGCTGCGATTCACTCTGCCAAGCGTGGAAGCCAGGGGCCGAGTGAGCAGCAACAAACACTAGCGCCAGGGTGGCACCTGCCATCCCTGGGTGCTGCCACTCAGAGCATCCTCTGGGGCTATGGTCTGCAGATTACAATGTGCACAACAGGAACCCTGGGTCTACGCAGTTCACTTTTAATTCCATCATCATCATGAGGTGATTAAAAAAAAAAAAACAAAAAAACAAAAAAACCCAAACTTCAACCTATAGATGGCCATGAAGAGGCAGAGATTGGGAGCTAAGATGGGAAAAGCCAAAAGAAAATGAAACCCCGGCTCAACTTTGGGAGCCCCCGGTGCCAGCCTGGCCCGGGCGTGTCACAGTGTCCAGGGTGAGCTCCCACCCACACTGGCCAGGCAGAGCTGGCCCCAAGGTCCAAGTTTCTGCTGGTGTCGGGCAAACTAAAGGCAAAAAGGAAGGAGAAGGCCCGCGGGGAAGGTCCCTGGTTCTGATCCTGGGCACCATGGTGGCACACTCTCCTGACCACAGCAAGGCAACAGCCAAGGCCTGAGCTGTCTCAGCAACTTGCTGGGAGGGCAGTCTGTGTCCTAGACCAGGGGCCTCGGGAGAGCAGAGGGCCTGTCCTCGGCTGGGCCAGGCTCCCATTATTTCCATGTGGCTGACTGGGGGATGGAGCGTGGAGGGATCATGTCCAGGAGGTATTCTCGCTGACGGTCCACAGCCGAGGAGGTCTTGTGCACTGCCAAGCTTGGGCTGACGAAGGCAAGGGTCCCACCTACAACACACAGTGATGGGCAGTGGTAAGCCAGTCAGGCACTGGTGACCAGGCCCTGGATACACCTGAGACTCCTACCTTAGCATATACCCAACAGAGCCAGGAGCAGAGAACCAGGCCCCACAGAACCTCCACACTGCCAACCACCTCAAGGGCTAAGAGATCAGGAAAAGATGGATGCAGTGGCGCACCCCTGTAATCTTAGCGCTCGGACAGGCAGAGGCAGGCAGATCTCGGAGTTCAAGGCCAGCTTGGTCTACACAGAATAGCCAAGATTACAAAGAGAAATCCTCGAAAAACCACCCCTCCTCCCAAAGAGAGCTCAGTAAAGTCAAACAAGGGCTTCTGCATCATATAATGGAGCTTCATGGAATAGTATGATTGTGGAAAGAAATTCTCTCTTATGTATGACAGCACACAAACTCGAGGTGATAGCACACATATATGTGCTGGCCAGGCTGGCCAATTAGATCCACCTGCCTCTACCTCCCAAGTTCTAAAATTACACCAGCGATGGAATCCAGGGCCTCACACCCCACAAGCAAATGCTTGATCTCTTAGGTCTCTCTTCAACTCCTCTCTCTAGTCAGACAGCAATTCCTACATTACCCAGGTTTGCCTCAAAGTCTTGGGCTAAAGCGTTCCTTATGCCCCAGCTTCCCAAGCAGCACAGACAACAGGCGAGTGTCACTGTGTCTGCTCTCCTACTTATGGATTACAGGTGTGTGCCATCACACCCAGCTCCAAGAGGTAAACCCACAGGTTCTTGGCTCTGCGCCTCGAATATGCTAGGTGTGCCCAGACCCCTGCGCACCACACCTGCTACACTATCAAGGCTTCTCTGGCTCTTCACTTAACTCACTAGCATACCACCGTTTCTTCAGCTGTTTTTCCTACAAGCTGCAGGGAATACTGAGACCAGAGTGACACTAGGGCTGGGGACGAGAGCCCCTGCAGAGATCTCCAGCTGACGATGCTTTGAGGGTGGCACTGCTACCCTTTAATACCCAGCACAGCCCACCTACTTCTGGCTTCATGGTTCTACTCTGGTCCAGATAGAGAGGGCGGTAGGAGAGAGATGGCACAGAGGCTGGCAAGCTGGTATCACTAACGTGTAGGGCAAAGCAGCAAAGAGCAGGCAAGGGCTGCAGTGGATGGGGCTACGAAAGGGTGGCACAGGCTAACAGGAGCCAGGAGCCAAGGCCTTCTACTGGAGACAAGGTGTCATTTGCTCCAGCAGGAATGACAGCAAGAGGCTGTGCTCTCAGGAAGCTGTGAGATGTAGACCTTCCACGCTATTTTTGATAATCCCCTTATTATTAAAAGTAAGGAGGAGGCTGTTGAGGAACTATGTGTTTCTGTGTCTAGAGCAGCCTGTGCCACACATCTTACAGACAAGGAGCGGTGGCGCAGCAGCAGTGAGTTTTCATAGAAGAGGGGTACCTGTGCTCAGGGGCGTCTTTTTCCAGTTGGAGGTGGTGCCCTTGCTGGTGCCCACGGCTCTCTCGGAATGTCTGCCAGTCCTGCTTACCAGAGCCGTAGCCGAGGCTGTGTTCTGCAGTTTGGGTGACTGGCTGAAGGTGTGCAGAACGCCACGAGGTGTGGCGGCTGAGCCCCGGGAGAGCTGGCTGGAGGCCTACAGAAGTCAGAGAGAACCAGGCTTAAGGTGGGCAGGGGCAGCCAGGTTACTTGGAATGGCCTCTCCTTGTCTGGCTGACCTCTTCCCACCCACCTGGTCCCTAGAGTCCAAAGTCAAAACGGCCATGTGAGTTACATGGGGATAGAGAAAGAAGAAGAGGAGGAAATAGTGGGGGAGGGTTAAAAGGAAATAGAGAAAGGAGAGCACGCATGACAGCACGTGAGAGCACGAGTACACCAAGAACTTCGGTCGTGTCTGCGGTTGGGCGAGGCCCTGGCCGGGTTCTGACCTGTAGCACGGCCCCATTACTCCAGTCACGGGCCTCTCCTGAGCGGAACGCCAACTTACGTCGGGGCTTTATGACCTACACAAATGGGATTGAAAGGTATGTCAGCAAGGTCTGTGACACTAATCCACACTGGCTGAGGGCGCCCTATCAGACAGGCCTGGCCATGACGGCAGTGCCAACACCCGCTGGCTCCAGATACTGCAGGAGATTGTGAAAAAAAAAAAAAAAAAAAAAAAACAAAAAACCAAAAACAAAACAAAAAAAACAAACAAACAAACAAAAAAAAAAAACCAAGTTCTTGGTGAGGTACAATGTGTGAGCAGACAAACCACAAAAAAGACCAGCACACTGGGCATGCCAGTGCACATCTTAATCCCAGAGCTTGGGATGGGAAGCAGACGAGGGGTGGGGGGTGGGGTCTCTTTGAGCTTGAGGCCAGCCTGGTCTACATGGTGAGTTCCAGGACAGCTGGAGCTACATGGAGAGACCCTGTCTTAAAAAAGAAAAGGGAAAGGGGTGGGGGGTTAAAAAAAAAAAAAAGAAAAAAAAGGATGGTTGGTACAGGTTCAGGTCCATACGGTGTAGGGACAAGCAGGCTCTGGAGACTGGTGCTCACATCTACTCCTCTCTTCCAGCTAACCAGGGTGCTCCTACCAACAGGCATTTTACACAGAAGTACTCGCCAGTGCACTGGGAGTAAAAGCTACAAAATCTAAAGAAAACTGCAAATTAGTGTTTTTGCTGCCAAGTGCCAGAGTTAAATGCAATTTAGTCTGCACTTAAGCAGGCAGACGGGTGGGAAGGGCCATCTAGGGACGGCAGGGACTCCAGCCCTCACCTGCTTCAGCGTGGCATGTGGGGCTACGGGCTCGGCCTTGACGCTGGCAGTGCCCAGGCCCTGCTGCAGCAGCCGCTGCTCCATCTCCTGCTCTTGCTGCAGCGCCTTCACAAAGGCGGCCTTCAGGCGGCTGGTGTGCTCCACCTTGAGCGCCTTCTTTTGATTCGATGTCATGCAGTTCTCACACATGACGGCTCCACCCTTCTCTCGCCAGCGGCAGGTGAAGTCCGTCTTACACTGCACACACATGTAGGGCTCCCGGGATAACACAGCAGCAGCTGCAGTGGCAGAGATCCTGCCCGCTGCAATAGAAAGGGTGACTTCGTCAAAGTAACCTCAATGACTGTAGGCAATGGCCCGGGTGGGCACCTCCCATAGGTACATGGAAGCCACAGTGGACAACCTCAGAAAAACTGTGGCTGAGCATCACATCTTTGAAGAGCAACTCTTCAAAGACCCTATGATACTGGCCTGGCTTGGCCTCACCATGGCAGGCATCCTAACAGATGTGCCAAAGATGTCAGTTATCTTGCAAGGGTCCTGTGGGCAAATGGGTATTCACTTTCTCTTGGAGATATACTACCCAAACCCTGAGGAGAGCTGAGACCAGGAGACAAACAACTTCCTCACGGTGTGACTGGCAGTGGAGTGGGGCCTGGGCCCCAGGAGCAGCTGTGCAACTAAATGACAGGCACTCTGGCCTCATTGCAGGCCACAGTGTGGATGGGGCAGAGGGACAAATGCACACTGAGGGGCTTTACAGGCATGGACCTGACCTGGGCCAGTGCACTGGGTCAGAGCAACAGCAGAGGAAGCCTGACCCCAATGCCAGCCTCCTGTTAGGGAGGGAATGCAGCACTCTTGTGTGCACTTCGCTCGCTGCATGAGTGGGTACCTCTCCCTAGCAGTTCTTCACTTTTTGACACCCCACAACAGAAAAACAGCACCCAGGTTTCCCAGCAATGCACACTTGATCTCTTCCGGGAACCCAAGAGGTATAGGTTACTAACCCCAAGCCACAGAGGGGTTGTCTGGCCACAGGGCCTGGTTGCTATCTTCAGTACAATTCCATGTTCAAGGAATGCTGCACAAAAGTAACAGAGGGAGTCTGCACTGGGCAAACCTTAGAGACTGCACACACACACCCCACTCCCACCCCCTGAGCTCTAGGTTGCTGCTAGGTGTGGCCCTGACTCAAGTATGCGGGGCTGGGAGTTCCAGGAGTCTGGAGCATACACTCAACAACCCAGGTCCAGGGAGGCAATGGGCTCTGCACACTCCCAGCAACACTTTCTTCTTTGCACTCTGGAGTGAACAGAGCCCTTTTCTCTGTACACTTTGTCCTTCACACCTGTGTTGGAAGTGGGAGCACTTAAAACCACAGCTGAGGTCCGTTGGATCCAGTCATGTTCACCCTCTTTTCTGCTGCTGGTATCTTGACACAGCCACGTGGGGAAGGAGGAGAAGCTGACACCATCAACCTGCCCAACAGCTCAACACCAAGATGTATATATAGGCCTGTGTCTGGGAGCCACCTGGGCTATCCACATACTCCTTCCCTGTCTAGTGCTGTTTCAGTGCGGGGGCCAGATGTCCTATCCATGCCATCCCCAACAACAGTAAAGACACAAACCTGCCAAGCAAAGCTGTTCCTATTCAGCCTTGGGGACTGAGAAAACTAGAGGCTCTGAAAAATTCTGCTGTCATGTAAACAACTAACACCCATGCAAGGATCAGTCTCCTGCAAATACTCTACTCACCCCAACCCACACCAGGGACTGACATCACAGCAGAACTGGTGGCTTCTGAGATGCCCAAATCTAGAATGTGTCTTGCCAGAGGCTGAAGCAGACGGTGAAGACACCCACTCACCTTGCGTCTCCAGCAGATTCTGCACCACCTCCTCCAGTCCGACTAGATAGATGAATTCATTGTTGGCAGCACTGGGCAGGAAGTTCATCTCTGGAGCAGGGGGCTTGGGTGGGGGAATCTCCAGCAGTGTCTTTTCCAGCTGCTTGCGCAGTGCTAGCTTGGCAGCAGCCTGCCGACTAGCTGGAGACTCAGCAGACGCAACCACAGAGGCCACACTGGCAGGGGTGGAGTTGGCCTGAGCAGAGGCAACTGTTGTCCCCTTCAGCGAGGCTGCAGTAGGCTGTGGAAGACAATCAGGTGAGGCTCAGAGCACCTGAAGCAGGCTCCATGCCAGACACACGCTGGAGTCCAAGAGCAAAATCTGAGCCAGGTACAGTGGCCCTACTCCTTTAATCCCAGCTCTAGGAGACAAGGGAAGGCAGATCTGGAAATTTTTTTTTTTTTAAGATCACTTTTTTTTTTTTTTTTTAAGATTTATTTATTAGGTATGCAATGTTCTGTCTGCATGTTTATCTGCACACTAGCAGAGGGCGCCAGATCTCATTATAGATGGTTGTGAGCCACCATGTGGTTGCTGGGGATTGAACTCAGGACCTCTGGAAGAGAAGCCAGTGCTCTTAACCTCTGAGCCATCTCTCCAGCCGCCCAGATCTGGAATTTGAGACCAGCATGAGCTATATTAAGACCCTGTCCCAAAAAATAAAACAAAGCAAAACAAAAACTCCCCAAAACAAAAGTAAATCTATCTGAGTGGCCTGTCCCCACCAAAGTCTGTGGCTGCAGAGACAATGAAATAAACCCAAGCCTAGGATATGGCCAGGCCACTCAGCTTCTGTGTAAACAGCCTGGATGTCCAGAAGTCTAGCATGACCAAGCTGAAAAGCTGCAGTGGGGTCCACAACAAGAGTGTGGTTTCTAGACCAGTTCTGAATGTGCACAGGGCCACAAGGGGTGCAGCTCCTGCTCAGCCCTTGCCACACCCAACTTGTTCCCTTCAGGATGGTCTCTACCCAGCCCACCAATGCATTCACCAAAAAAAAAAAAAAAAAAAAAAAAAGGCTGATCATGCCATTCCCCTGGGCTCCTGGGGTATTGTGGGAGATTGTCAATGGTCTCCAGATTGTCAAATGGGACTGTGCACTCTTTTTCCCTGGGTAAGGAGACACCCAAGGATGCTCAGGCCTTCAGCCTGTGCCTGGCCAGGGCCCTGGCTCCATCACTATCAGACCTCCCTGGTGGCATACTGAACACAGCTGAGGTGGAACATGGGCTGGTGGGAGGTGTTGCCCACTCTCCTGGTTTTTGTTTTAGCTGAAACACACACCCTTTCAAGGAGGCGGCAGAGATGGCCATTGTCTGTGCACTGGGCTGGCAAAGACCCTTTGTCAGAGCTGTCCAGAGTCCAGCCCTGTCTTGTCTAAGGAGGACAAATAAGGAAGAAAGAACTCCGCTCATCAGCAAAAGGCCAACAGACTGGGTAATTTCCTCTGTCAGTCAAAACTCTTAACTCTAGATCTTTTCTTCTCATCCTGCTACCCAGGAATGGGGACAGATCCTCCCCACCTCAGAGGCTACAAAGAGGTGGAAGGACACATAGCTAAGAATAGCCCACTGTACTGTGGGGGAATCTGTGACATGCTGTTCTCCCAGCCTGGCCTGAAGAAGACGTCAGCAGGAACTGAGGGAGGTGATGCAGGAGAGGGCTGGCAGGCTCCAGAAGGTTCTGGTGTCCCTCTAGTGGTCTCCCCATTCTTTGCCTCAGTTTTTCCTCAAAACGTGCTATCTCTCATATGCTTGCTTCCCCGAGCAGGCCTCACTTTCTCAAAAGCTTTGTAACTGTTAATGACCAAACTACCTGTGATCTTCACATCTAGAATTGCAACCCCACTCACAGGAGTCTAGTGTCCTACCAGCCCACCACCAGTAGACTCAATGGCCCTGTGAGACCTACCAGGACCCCCACCCTAGGCTCCGTCCTCACCTGAGGGATATTGACCAGGAGACTGGTGTTGGGGACATTGGCGACACGGATGAGTCCCTGCTGGATGATTCTCTGTCCTTGAATCTGCATGCTGGGCACTGAGGCTCTGGGGGCCAGGAGGAGGGGTGGTGGCCCCGTGGAGGAATGCTGTCTGATGTTGTGAATCTGCTGGGAGGTAGGGGAAAAGAAATGCCACTGAGACCAAGCAACCTTGGCAGGCCATAAAAGGGGTGGGGCCCTGGCCCTGCCCTAGCACACATGCATGCAGCAGACATACCTGACTCACCTGGGCCCCCCTGACAAGTGGTGGCATGACTACTTGAGAGCTAGCCTGTGGTCCCAGCTTGGCAGACACCTGCTGCCCACCTCGGACCAGTGGTGGTGGGATGATGCTGCCAGGTATCCGAGTGGAAGAGGTCTGTGAAAGACATTGAAGCCAGGTTCATATACATTCTCGTTTTCCAGCGCTCAATGACAGGTTTGAGACAGCAGTTTAATCTATGCTGTACCAGGGACTGAACTCAAGGTTTTCTTTTGTTGTTTTGTTTGTTTTCCTGGTTTTTAGAGACAGGGTTTCTCTGTGTAACAGCTCAGGATGGAACTCAACTT
This sequence comes from Psammomys obesus, assembly GCF_907164565.1. Lineage (NCBI taxonomy): Eukaryota > Metazoa > Chordata > Mammalia > Rodentia > Muridae > Psammomys > Psammomys obesus. Next base: position 1,243,649 of record NW_026594377.1, on the reverse strand, counting down.
TGTAGACCAGGCTGGCTTCAAACTGACAAGAGAGCCATCTACCTCTACCTCCCGAGAGTTGCGATTAAGAGCTTGTGCCAACACACCTGGTGTGAACTCAGGGCTTTGTAACATGAGGCAGGCATTCGACCAATGAAGGCACAGCCCTAGGTTGGCTTTTACTTTAAGGTAACAAATTAAAACCAACATACAAAAATGCCAAGATTAGCTAAAATACCCAATTTGCTGTACAGGAGGCTACCTGAGCCATGGGAACCCAGAAAAAGGTATAATGAAGGTGTGACAGAGCCTTTGGGCAGAGGCCTGAGCTGAGGTATAGTCCACCTAAAGGGTGCTGCCCTGCCCTAGACATTCTACTTTCAATCTTACTAGTTAATCACCACTGACCAGTCTGTGACATCAATAGTAGCCTAGTCTGGTGGTGTAGTTTGGGGCACACTTGACACTTTCGTCTTTTAATCTGTGGAGGCCCCACACCAGCTTACTCAGAAAGAATGGGCAGCTTTTGCTTCACAGGACCAGCGCTGCTCAGGAGCCTGACTATAAACAGTGCTGGGCAACAAGAAGGGCACACTAACCTGAAGTGATGTCTTGCCAGCAGGAATGTTCTGGGTACCCCGCACGAGTGGGGGTGGGGTAGTCACGGTGCTCCCTGAGGAAGCTGCAGGCTACAAGATAGCAGAAGCTGGTATGGACAGTCTCTCTCACACACCACCACCCTAAAATCACTTCCTGCTTGTTTCCTGATACCACACAGAGCCCAGGCACTCTGTGGGTTGGGCCTTTGCCCCGGGCCAGCATCTGTAATCCTGAGATCTGCAGATTCCGACAAGGCTCTGGGGTAGGCGGCATACATACCTTCTGTGCTGTGGCTTCCTTTTGTATTTGACTCTGCCGTAGCTTTTTCAACAGGACCAGCTTTGCTTCCTCTAGTCTCAACTCCTCCTTCAGCTGCTTGATCATCCGCTCTCGATCTTCTGGACTGCTTTTCTACAAGAGCAAGAACACAAATTTGGGGAAAGCTTCAGCATCGGCTCCACAGAGGTCAGGTGGTCAAGCTCCCACTGGGTGTAGGCCCTGCAAAGGCTCACCAGGAGCGCCTCAGTGCTGGTGTCTTTCAAGGCCGCTGTGGTCAGCCCATTCACCCTTGGGCTTGATGGCTGCTCACTGTCGGAGAGCACGATTACATCAGGTGAGGGAGGTCTCTTCTCGGACTTTGTGTCACTGTCAGACCGAGATGACAGGTGGTTAGCAAAGCAGAACACCAGGCAGACCAGAGTGCAGGTTCAGCACTAGGCAAGGCCAGTCTTCCACAGATGGCCCATTGTCCCCAGCTGCCTCCTCTTGCCACCTGCATCATGGATGCTTCAGAAAGTGCTGCTCTTCTCTAGAGTCCTGTCATGACTAAACACAGTGAGTTTCAGATCTTGGTCTGCTATCCCAGCTCCTGAGTGCTGGGTAGGATCAGATATGAGCACTCCAAAGCCAAGGGCTCCCACCTGCTCACACTGGGAACCACCCAATGGGAAGCCCACCTCTTTCCTATTTACCTAGTCCCACACAACCGCCAGAAGACCAAACGATTAGTCTTTTCTCTTTACCTCAAAAGGGGATCTGTGCCCATCTGCTGGACTGCTCTACATACATGGCAAGTAGCTGCAGTGGCTACAGGTTTTGAAACTCAAAAGAACTATTTTCTCAAAGGCTTAAGCCTTCAGCTCACTGACTTCATGCTCAGCTCTATGAAGCATGATGGCTCAGTCCTGAGGATACCAATACTGCCCACTGCCCTACCTGCTACACTCTGCCCTCTGCCCCCAACCTGGCATACTCCTGAAAGTCTCAGAGGTGCAACACTCACCACCGTCACCAACCTTCTAATACACATGCTGTGGTATAGAGGAAGTTCACTTTCTCTATGAACAAAGAACCAAACATGGCTCCCTAGGAGCTCCGTTACAGCAAGAATGGTATGCAGTATCAGTTACCAGAGTTCCACAACATCAAGTACCCTTTCCACACTGGCTAAAGGCCAGTCTCTTGAGCTGATGGCCCAGCATAGCCTACATCCGTTAACCCACCTCAGTATTAGACTTCCACCTTCGTGAAGGGTGTCAGAAGCCTAAAGCTGCTGCTTCTCAGTTCTCAGGACCAAGTGTGCTCTGTTGCTATAATTCAGGGGTTGGGTAGTGAGTCCTAGAGAAGGTACTGTCCACAGAGGGCAGGCTGTGAACTGCCTGAGTGTACTGCCAGAATGCTGGGGACCAGGATCACTTGTGGAAAAGCAGCTCAGGGCATATCCACTAGGTGGCACTGTGACACAGGAGACAAACTGAATACAAAGTTAACTGAAGTCACTGTGGTCTATGCTAAGACAGAGTGAGAGTTGAGTCACTAGGTGAGGAGACTCTGGGTCCCCGCCCACCCACCACCAGTTCCTGAAAACTGCATTCTCAAAAAGGGGACAGACCTTGGCTCTGGAGCCTCTGTCTCTGGGGTCCTGCTTCCCACTCAAAAGCACATACATGGCAGCTACACACAAACACTGGCCATAGTTTCATCTAGTGCAGTGGCTGCCAGCAGTAAGTCTGAAGGCCCAAGGCTGGGGTCTACAGAGCCTGGGGATTCTTAAATGTCAGGCTTTGACAACCCAAAAACCAGTCATTTAAAAGAGACCTTGGAGGGGCTAGAGAGATGGCTCTATGGTTAAGAGCATTAGCTGCTCTTCCAGGACACAGGCTAAATTCTCAGCACCCACATGACATCTCACTCAAGTTCCAGGGGATCTGACAGGCACACACATAGGCAAAAAACCAAAATAAACATAAACAAATCAAAAAATTAAGAGAGACCCTGGCAGGTCCTTTAGGTCTCTACAAACACTCCTGGTCTGTCTCTCCTTGATGATGGTCCCATGGGCCCAACACTGCCCGAGATCGGCTTTCAAGGTGACCCAGCAGCTCCAATTCCAGGCCCACTGGCTGTGCACATCATCAACTGCACACTGTATAGCAGAGGCCCAGCCCAGCATTCAGTATTGTGGCTATGGTACTAGCCCAGGAGGGTACCTGAGAGGCATCTACGACAGAAATATACTCTAGGACTAGCTTCCTGGACATGCATAGACTGAAGCCAACTGTGTGGTTTATCTCTTTTCTATTTTCCTGAGGTGAAGGGTCTAATAAAACTTGATATTTGCCTGAGGGATGAGGGCAAAGAGCATCCTAGGCTCAGGCTTCCTTGGAGGACAGCCCTGACCACTTTGCTATCTGACCCCATCTTGGGCCCAAACGAATCAGTAACTCATCTCAGAGGTGATGTCACTGCCATCAATGATCATTCAGCATCCCTACGGCAGCCAGCCAGGAGTGAACTTCCTCTATGCTAATCAGGCCACAAAAAGTCATGTGACAAAGGCATTTCCCTCCTTGGTCATGTGACCCTTTAACTGTGCCTTCCAATGTGAAAACCATGGCAACGGGCAGTTCTAACCGGTTTGTGACACACAGCTTTCATTTTGAGAAGAGAGGTAAGGGTTCAGGTGCTGTCAGAAAATGGAGGCTCCACTCACCCGAGGCCCTTCCTGTGAAGCCTCCAGGGGAACTGTGCCTATGTTCTAGGCACAGTCAACTGTGGTCATCTCTTACAAACAATGAAAACCACAAGCCTATCTCCTTTCCAAACTGAAAAACTTTCCAAACCTCAGTTAACAGAAGTACCTTCAAGTACCTTCTCTGTACTTTTCTAGACAGCTTTTTTAACTTGGGAACAAAAAACGCAGAGGGAGACTTTTAACTTATAAAACCCACATGCCCAAAAGGAGCATGCAGAGTGGCATGCAGATGGCTCTGTCACATGGCCAGGCCATGTGGGACAACTGCATTTATCTGGATGCTGTATGACTCTGTCCTGCCTGCCTATGTTGAGAATACACAGTGAAACACAGTGATAAAGTAGCTTCATGCCACCAGGAAGAACCCTGGAAGCAGACCAGCCTGGTCGTCAGCACCAAAAGCTGTCTCCTACCAGAGAAGTCTGCAGTGTCCCAGACAAATGGCTGAGCTCCTAACCCCCTTGCACAGGGAGGGTCCTTGTCAGAGGGACAGACTCAATTCTTATATTCACATCTCAGCCTGATGTGAGGAAGGAACTTCATGAAGGAGTTGGTCTTGGGGAGTGGTTCTCAAATGGGGTTCCCTATAGCCCAGGGAAGGACCTGTCCTCCAAACACACATCTTGGTACACACTGTGCAGTGGGAATAGACTCTGACTATCACAAACAAGAAACAGGAAAGCAGACAAGTTCACAGGCAGGAACAGAATGGAAGCAGTAAAGAAATAATGGCCCAAGGGGATGGAGAAATGGCTCAGTGGTTAAGAGGGCGAACTGGCCTTGCAAAGGACATGAGTTCAGTTCAGTTTCCAGCACCAAGACAACAGCTCACAATTGTTTGTTACTCCAGTTTCAGAGAATCTGATGTCTTCTTCTGATCGTCACAGACACAGCACTCAAGTGCACAAACCTACACATATACACACAAATTAAAAATAAAAAATAATAGCCCCAAACACTTAAGTGGAAGCTCACTCAAGAAGCCCTACAAATCCTATAAGTACTCCCATGAATCTCAAACTGCTAAAGAAAAGGTTTCCAACTAACAGTTGCCCAGTACTGCACTGCACAGGAACAAAACAGCACCTAAGGTCAGAGTCTGTCCAATAGGTCTCTGAAACACTGTGTGTGTGGTGTGCCTGGCTCTGAACCAAATCTGGCATATAGCTCAAAGACTCCTCACTCAGGTCCACAAGTTCTCCTCAGGGCCAGCACTGAGGCCTAGCTTGGCTAAACCATGACCGCATCTGCCCTTCAAACCTTGTACCACAACACACACTAGCTTCACTTCTACAGCTGCACCTTGTCCACCAAACCCAACCAGCCAGGATCTGTCTCCATCATCCTTCAATGGACTTCTGTCTTCAGAATGGCCCCAGTGTGCATTCATTAACCCACGGTACATAAGCCAAAGGAGGACCCCAGACCTGCAGAGGGCCCTCAGTTTCCCAAGGAGCTGCTTTCACCTTTGTCACCTAGTGTAAATCTGTATGTGAGAACACAGACAGAAAGGGACAGAATGGATGGGTGACACCATACCAAGGAAAGCACAGCTACCCTGCACCTTGAACAGGCCTTCCTTCCTTCCTCTCTATAGAAACAGGCAAATGTTTCTCTGACTCACAGAGATTCCTTAGCCTGAGCCTATTCCCTTCATATAGGTGTGGCGCAGCCTCAGGTCCCTGTAAAGAGCATAGAAGGATCACGATGCCTTGCTGGCAGGGCTGTGCAGCTCCAGAACAAGTGCTCCTACCATCCCAGGGTGGGAGAGCTGGACTCACCTATGGCTGAGCTGACTGGGGTGGAAGACACCATGAGACTTCTACCCAGAGCAAGGGGCATGGCCCAGTGATGTTCCTATAGGCATCAGCATTCTCCTGTAGAAAGGAGATGTACTCACAAAGCTGTGGGCTGGGGACTCTGGGTGACTTAGGCTGCTGAGAGTGCCCTACAGAGTGAGACAGCACAGCTGTTTCTGACTTCTGCCTCTTGAAGGACACTAACTTTCCTCTAGCCCTAAGGCAGTAGAATAACTCACTTATAGGTCTGGGCCTGTTCTCACTTTGAGAAGATGGGGCTGTCTGCTTAAAGCAAACTCTGATATTGGCATACCTGCTCTCAAGCCACAGTGGCTGCCTCTACCAAAGCTGGCAGGCCAATGTCCTAGAGGAGACAGAAATGTTTAGTGACACCAGACTCCCCTGACAGATCCTCTGACAGGCCATAGCCTTGGGATCTGGAGGCATGGGGCACAGTTAGTACTCCAGGAGGTCCTCCAGCCTCCATGATCTGGATTAGAGGGGAGCCTTCCTGAAACTCCCTAACACAGTCTAGGGGAGACACCCTGTTCAGCCTTACAGGGTGGCAAAGGGGTGTGAAGGATGGGGTCCACCTATGCCTGCCCACTCAGGGTGCCAATGACATCTGGGGTTAAAGTGAAATACTTGCATGTGTGAGGCTAATGAACACCAAACCACCTCAAAGGATTTCACACTTTGAGGTGAATCCTGGCTGAATGCTTGAGCCAGGTCATAGCAGCCTGGCAGTTTCCATACAAGTCTTCAGAACACTGGCACTGAGGGAAGTCTAACTGCCCCAGGCCACATGGTGTAGGGAGAAGCTCTTTGTCTGAAGGGACCAAGATGGGTTTGGCATTGTCAGTCAGCCACTGCATGTGACTGATGGAGCAAGCAGACCTAGGACAGCTGATATGGGAGCAGCTAAGTCTGCAGAACCACCAAGCAGTAAAAACATTAACACAGTACTACTATAAACCACTACACTAAAGGCCCTATGCCTTACTTAGATTGTCCCCAACAGAGGACACTCATTTGGACAAAGCAGGGAGCTAGAAGGTGGGCAGGAGAGGCTTGTGTACCAGTGTGCCAAGTCCATACTTGGCAGCTCCCCACACAGGGCAGTCTATAGGCAAGCTGAGTCAAGATGACAAGAGTTGTCAAGATGAAGGGTGAGGAGCTGCCCCTGGAGAGTCCATGGGAGGCCTGAGGGCACCTCTACTTCAGGTGCCACTTGCATCTGACTCAAAAGCAAAAGGGTACTTTCATAATATCCCAATCCTGTACCACTGCCCACCCAAACACAGGCCCCCTTCTTAGTCCTATTACAGGGTGTCCCACCTCGCACCCCCCCCCATTTTTGAAACAAGGTTTTTCTGTGTAGCCCTGGCTGTCCTGGAACTCACTATGTAGATCAGACTAGCCCCAAGTTCAAGAAACCCATCTGTCTCTACCTTCCATGCGCTGGGATTAAAGGCAAGTGCCACCACGCCCAGCACCTACTAGACAGCTTTAACAGTGGGCACCAGTTGCAATCAGCTCCAACACAGTGAGACAATGTGGAGAGGCAGCACATGGCCTGCAGGACTGACTGTACCACAGAACAGGAAGGCTAGGTGGTACCCAGCCTGCATTGTCACCTCCTTCCAGTTAAGGACAGAGCAGAGCAGATGGAGGGACCAAAGTGACATGCCAATGGGCTCAGAGGACTGCCATCTACCCAAGCAAGCCAGAACTGCTATGTTGGGAAAGCTTAGCCCTATGTGCTCGGCTCAGAAACATACAAGAAGCCATCAGTAGGATCGCCTCCAACCACAAAACTGCTGACGCTTTGCAGTGGCTATCCTTGTCAACCACAGTGTGCCCTTCCATATTAACCAGGAGTGCCAGTGCACAAAAGAAGACAAGAGTAGGGGGCTGGAGGAGCTCAGAGTTTCTTCCAGAGGTCCTGAGTTCAATTCCCAGCAACCACATGGTGACTCACAAAATCTTCTGGCATACAGGCAGAACCATGTATACATAATAAATAAATAAATTAAACAAACAAACAAACAAAGAAGACAAAAGTCATGGAAGGGCTAGGTGACTGACCAGGGTCACTCAGCCAAGCTCTGCAGACAGCCTGGGCTCCCAGGATATGAGACTGACACTGTTGGGGGCAGCGGGGATGTGGGGGTTGCTCAGGAAGAAGCCGGTCCCCATGCACCGTCAGCTCTGACAGTTCCCATGTCTCGTCTGTGGTGGTAAGTTACAGCTATCTTTATAGCGAAAGTCCTTAGACCGCTGGCAGTATCCTCAGCAGAGAGGGACAATGTAAAGATGATGAGGATGTGCCCTCATATTTCAGCAGTAAAGAGGAACTTGTTCCACAGCAGGTCACTAACTAACTTTCATAACACTGAGGTGACATGGGGGGGGGGGGGGGAGGAATCTCCAGCACCAGAGTGAGAAAGAGGCCAGTGGCTATAGTACAACCCAGCATCCTCCTGCTCTGGAGACCAACTTTCTCCCCAGAGAGAAACACCATGCAATGCCTCAACATTTCAACACTCTGTGACACTACTGTGTGAAACATTTACTTTTCTGAAAGAAAAAAAGAAGGAAAGACCTGTGTACCTGGTAGACACTTCCTCAAAATGGTCAACACAAAGTCTGTAACATCACAAAAAAATTTCTGGTATGGACTGTGACCAGAAATTATAGTGTCTTCTGATGAACAAAGTTCAGAAATGTGGGTTCTATGGAGCTGGAAGCGTCATGGACACTAATAATACAAAGTGGAACATTTGTAGTCCCTCTATGCCTACAGAAATGAGTAACCCAATAATATTCCAGTGGCACTGCCAGTACCCATGTGGGTTCATGAAGATTTGGGGAGAACAGTTCCACTCCCCTAAGTAATTTGAGTAGATAGCCTACCCTGAGGAGGCTTCGAGAGCCCTACAGGGCTTCTTCCTAAAGTGTGTGATGGGGGCGAGAGAAAGAAACCAACACACTGATCTGACAAGGGGCTCAAGCTCCAACAGGTATGCTGAGAGTAAGGATGCCCCGCCCAGCCCTGCCACCACAGATGAGCCACCCTAGTGGGGAGACAGCAACAGAATACTAGCTCAGCTAAGACTAAATACCACAGGGGGTCCTGAAGCATTAAAAGGACATCTGGGGAAAACTAAAGCAATGAAAACAGGACAGGCTGGTTAACACCTGTGAAGTTCCACAACAATCTATTCACACTAGGGTACACAAGAGGGCTTTGCAAATACTCAAGAAACAAACATTGGGGCTGAAGACACAGATCAAGAGAGAGAAGGGTGCTTACTGCTTTTGCAGAGCACCAGGGTCCAGTTCCCAGCACTGACATGGTGGCTCAGAACAGTGAACTCCAGTTCCAGGAATCCGATGCTGCTTTCTGACCACTAGCACCAGGCATACACATGGTAGGTACACTCACACACACACATAAAATAATTTTTTTTTTTTAATTAAAAAACCTAACTTTTAAAAATCCTTCTTTGGGATAGGCATAGTGGCTCATACTTGCAATCCTAGCACTGCAGAGAGAGGCTGGGGCAAGAGGATTATAAGTGAATCTGAGAACAGCCAGGACTACCAAGAGTCCATCTTAAAAAAACAAACAAAGAAACAAACAAAAAGGTTTCTTTTCCTCACTGTGCAGAAACACTGTGGTTTCCACACACCCATGGGGCAGGCTCATCAGGGAATGAAGCTACAGAAGAGAGCTATGAAGGACACATGGCCACCAGGCAGCACAACCATTCTTCTTCATCACTACAAACATGGTTTCCTGAACATGCTTCCATTCTAACAGCAAATACAGAAGCAAGGAAGGACCTAGCAGCCAAATGTTCCAAGAGACTTACTAAACAGAGGTGGTCACTGACTTGAGACTTTTGCTTTATGATAATAGGAAATCATGAGGAAGTGCAGCCACAGAGCACTGAACCTGTGTTCTGTTGGGTGGATTCAAAGTGAGGTGACTTATACAACTCTCTAATTTTACTTTTCCAGAGCTGAGAATCAAATCCAGGGCCTTGCACATGCTAGGCAAGCACTCTAACACTGAGGTAAATCTCCACCCCTAAACTCTCAGCTTAATATAAATATATTGAAACATGATCCATCAACCAGCCAAGGAACATAAAAATACAGTGTTTGCTGCTATTTCAGAGGCTTACTACAGTCACTTTTAATCAATTAACTATTCTCAAATTTCCCACCACATTAGACACCCACAGTCACATTCTGCAAACTCAAAGTGGCCTGTAGCATCAGATCTCTGGAGCTGTATTTATAGGCAAGTGTGAGCTGCACAGCATGAATGCTCTGCAAGACCAGCTTATGCTCCTAGAAAAGGGTTTCTCTTCCCCAGGGGTTGGGTCACAGGGTAGATTCCCAAGTTTTGTCATGACCCATAGTGATTTTTTTTCCTGGCTGCCAAAGCTGTGTTTCCAAGTACAAGTCACTGCCATGCATGATGGCTCAGCGGTTAAGAGCACTAGCTGCTCTTCCGGAGGTCCTGAGTTCAGTTCCCAGTACCCACACGGCAGCCCACAACTGTCTGTAATTCCAGTTCCAGGGCATCTGATACCTTCACACCAACGCATATAAAATAAAAATTAAACAATTAAAAATTGTTTTGTTTAAAAAAAAATGTCTTGAAACACAACATCCTAGTATCCCAGATAACCCAGCATACAGGAGCGCCTCCCATTTTAGTGACCCATGGGAAAAGATGTGATGAAGGGAATATGCAGGAAGGCAAGATAGGACAAGAAGCCCACAGTGAAGAGGCAGAAAGACAGAGATGGAAAGGGCTATCCATTTTAAGTTCAGAGATGGCCATTGAGGCAAAAGAGAGCCAAGAGCCAATATTAAGGGCATGGACCTAAGTTCCCACAACAGCTAAGAGACAAGGCAGCCTGTGGTCTCCTAAGCTTCAGGAGATATTCCCTGTCTTTCAAGTTACTCAGTATTCACTGAATCCAGGAAGCACACAGAATTAGAAAAAGGAAGCAAGTACCAGGACTCAACGGGCACACTGGGGATTCAAGGTGCAAGATGGGTTTGATAATTGCCCAAGGACCCACACATGTCCTCAGATCAGGAGCACAGTGTTAGACACAGATTTCCTGACAGGAACTACATGAGACTAGAAGCAAAGGACCACACATGCAACATGCCGAGGCTGTATCCTGAGACCTCACCACAACAGTTGGGACACAGGTATTTATTCAGGACACACTCCAGCAGACTGCTGGAGGGAGTACCTAGTCTGCATGCTGGGGAAGAGGATCACCAACCTGTCCCCATGCTGGCTGGTGTATGGTTACCCTGAAATGCAGCTTATGATGGGACCTTTCTCTCAGACTTGGCCTTTGCTTCCATTAGAGGGAGAAGGTGACAGAGAAGGCCCTGGCCTAGGATATCTGCCAGGGACCTAGTGGCAGAGTCATAATGAATAAGCTGGCACACTAAAAACAATCTGGACATTTTGAAGGGAAAGCCTTTCAGCTTCTTTAACATGATTGAACCTGCACAGGCCTCAGGAGCCTGCCATCAACTGCTGGGCATGGAGCAAGGGCAAAGCTGGCCACTGTCCCTGAGATGATCACATGGTAGGCACAGCAGTGCTCAGCCCAAATTAGAGCTCATCTTCAGAAGGGCAGGGGCTGCAGAACTCAATGAAGACCACTTACCAAGATGAGCCAAGGAAGCCAGATGACAACAGGTTGGGTAAGGAGTGTGAATGCAGAATGATCTTTGGGAGAAGGTTCTGGGCAATATATCCTTTTTTTAAACTCGCTGATTCAACTGTTTGTGCCTGTCATAGTAGGGAGGAACTCAGGGAGACTCAGCCCAAAAGCCATGTGTTATTGTCCATAAAGATGTTCATGGGATGTTTCATTTCTCCCACCTTCAGCCGCAGGAGCTGGGCAGCTTCCTCTACCTATATTCCCACCATGGTGTGTGGCTATTTACCATAGGCCCAAAGGCAATGGGCCCCAAAACTACATCCCTAGAGCATAAGCACATGCTCACCTGTGGTATCTAGGAGTGGAAATCTTTCCTTTGTGTATACGCATCTATGGTATGTGTGCACATGTGTGTGGAGGCCTGGAATTCTCCACTTGACACACTGAGGCAGGATGTCTAGCCAATTCACGCTAGTCTAGTCTAGTCAGCTAGCTTGCCCGGAAGATCCCATCTCTGTTTCCCGAGTACTGGGGCTCTAGGCAGCCACTATGTCCTGCCCAGCTTTTACATGGGTTCTGGGGAATTCAAAGTCTAGCCGCCTTCAAACTTATACAGAAATTGATTTATCCACTGAACTATCTCACCAGCTACCTAAACCTTGCTTCCCCTCCCCCCCCCCCTTTTGAGTTAGGGCCTCATTGTGTAGCCTGGCTGACCCGGAACTCTCTCTGGTCTCTAACTCAGAGATTTCCTTGCTTCCTTGTGCTAGGATTACAGGCGTACAGCATGCTGGGCCCTTTCCTCATGGTAACTTGCAGATCCCTGGCCTGCATGGTCTCTTTACAGGGTAGTCATTCCATACTTGCCTTTACCCTCGTCCCAAGCAGCCACTGATCAAGAACATTTCAGTGAGGACCTGACCTGCTGGCCTTGACACCATGCATGTATCTCTGCAGACGTGGGAAAGCCACCCACACGGCCCTCCCTCTGTACTCTCAGAGCTACTTGGCTTTTGTGGAGGACACAGAAGCACTGGTACATGTGCCAGTATGGCCCAGTGCCATAGTTTCTATAGATATGCTGATGCCCTTCAGTCCTCTCAGTGATCCTGTCATGGAGGACATGGACACCTGCACAGGTGTCTGCTTGGCTAGCCCAGTGGCAAGCGGCCTTTCTGGTGTTCTGGCTAATCAGAGCCTACAGTACCAGACTAGGATCTAAACTCCACAAATCCACAGTCTGAAGCAGCTCTATCAGTTCAACCTCAAGTTCCCAAAGGTCAGGGCTCCATGTTGGCTGAAGGAAAGGTCTGCCACAGCCTATGCTTGGCTCCACCCTGCAGTAAATAAGCAACTGACACAAAGGAAGAGGGAGAGAGGAAGTCACAAGCTACTTGAAGGACAGGTACTAGCTTCAACCTGGGACGGTTAAGGAGACACTGGACTCCAAGGCCAACTTAACCAAACACAGACCCTAGAGCCTCCTCTCAGGGTAAATGAGAACATGGGGAGCAGTATTATTCCCTTCAAGTAAAACACTGTCAAAACTGCCTTCCTCTCCAACACCGACACAGTGCACAGGACTCACCAGGCAGGAGACCAAGGAAAATGACACACACATTTGTGTGTGCAAGTCCCACATGGTGATGTACCCATCAGCCCAGCATTGGGAACGGGGGAGGAGGAAGAATAAAGCTGGGGCTCAGCATCGAGTAGGGTGTAGAAGCAGTTTCTTCTGTCTGTACCAGCTCAGCCTCAGCCAGAGGTCCAGGCTGGGTGGGGCAGCAATGCCTGTAATCTCATGGCTGAGGGACCTTGCAGAACAAGACACACAAGCCTGGGGTAACCTCAGTGGGATTCTGTTTCCATGAGTAGATTTACAGATACCAGAATTTTAACACAATCCCCTCCCCCGCCTTTTCTGTGGTGTGCAAAGTGGAACATGTGGCCTTGTACACAGAAAGTGAGTACTTCACCACTAAGACAGACTAAACTTCATTTACTCCTTAAACATCTACATGGAGGGTAACACAGGACAGAACTCAGTCATTAACAGTACTATTCAGCACAGGGACACACCTACAGTCCCAGCACTCAGGAGACGGAAGCAAAAGGAGCATTGAGGGTTTGAAGGCAGACTTACACTAGGTAAGATTCCACTTCAACAATAAAAAAGTACAATGCCCTCTTGCACTGCTCTCACATTGCCTGCCCTGAAGAGCCAGCCACATCTTCTTTTCCCCATCTTAATCTAAACTTTTAAGTTACAATTTGTGTGTTTTGTGTGTTGTTGTGGCACACAGGTGCCACAGCCTGCACATGGCGGCGAGAGGACAGCTTGTGAGACTCAAGTTGGTTTCCTCCTTCTGCCTAGTGGGTCCTGGGGCTCAGACTCAGTGGCAAGCCCCTTGATTAGCCAGCGAGCCACTTTGTGGGTCAGCCACTGGAGTCTGCCATGGCCCTTGAGCTGTGTTTGTGTCTTAGAACATCCTCTACTTCCTTCCTGTGAACACAGTAGTACCCTGCTCTGCAGACAACTTGATTACCTCCTCTGGGTGGATATGTACACAATGCTAGGGCTATGGACACCTGAGTTTTCTTGTGTAGGGGAAAGATTCCCTTTTCTCAGTCATGGCTCCATGTCTAGATTTGGAGGAAAATGTCTGCTTTTGCATTTACACTCTCACCAGCGGCATACGATACGCTCTGGTTTCTATACATCCTTGCCAATACCTGCCACTGTCTGCCATCTTTATTACAGACAACCCAGAAAAATGTTCACTGCATATTTGAGCTATACTATGTTATGCAAATGTCAGCCAAGCCAAGTGGATTAACAATGGCTATATCCTCTGTAACCTTGTGTCTAGTTGCCTTACCAGTTTCTGAGAATAAACCACATCATCAGTAATCTTTAGGTCTTCAGAAATTATTATTGTCATGTTTATGCATGATGGGGGAGGGGTACGTGGCATATTGAGCATGTGGAGGACAAACGACAGCTTTTTGAGCTGAGTCTCTCCTTCTACCTATATGAGTTCTAAGGATTAAGTTCAGGTTGGCTTGAGCAGCAAGTGCTTTTACCCACTGAGCCATCTGTCCCAACAGCCCAAGATCATCTATTTCTAATATGAATCTTACTGCTCCCAGCCTCGTTCATTCTCTGCGGTTAGGTGCACACATGCTCATGACTGACTTCTTCCTTATCTATCTTTATAAAATGTCCCTCTTTGAGCTAGTGCACACCTTCATCTTAGCACTCAAGAAGCAGAGGAGAAAAATCTGTGTGCGGGATACTCAGAATTATAAAGTGAGATGAACCCCCAACCCCAACGCCCCTCTTCCAGCTTGGTTCAGATGAGACTTTCTGTCTTTAATCTACTTCATCATTCATGAAGCCACCCAGAGCTCTAGTGATTGCTTGGTCTCTGTCTCCCTGAATCTATAAGGAGTCACTTAAGAGACAGCATGTGACTGAGCTGGACTTTAATATCCAGTCTGAGGGCCCTGTCTGCCTTCTTTTTTGCTCTCTTTTCCTCAACAGCTTTATCTTGCTTTGAATTAAACATTTTCAGTTGAGCCACTGTGCATGAAAGTGGCAACACACTATGGAATGAAGGCCAATTCTGCATAAAAGAGATGAGACAATTTGTGTACCAGCAGTGTTCATCATTCTCTGCTTTCATGTTCACCAGCTGACTTGTGTGCTTGCCTCCATCCCTCCATGCCACAATGGACTATGTCCTCAAACCACTAACCAACTACACTTTTCTCTCCTTAAGCAGCTTTTGTCAGGCATTCTGTCACAGCAGCGAGAAACATACCACTACTACGTAAAATCCTTCTCCCCAGCCCATTCACTATGTCCAATTCGTGATTGGTTAAGACCGCCAGTTGTGTAACCCAGAGGGACAGAGATCACTTACTGCCTGTGCTATGAAGCAGTGAGCATGAATCTCACAGACAGGAATGGAATGAAACACAGACAACAAAGAGGACAGACATATACATATAGCCTACAAACAAAAACAAGCGAATCTGCTGGAAGCTAAGTTGTCCATAGTCAGGAAACAACACAACTTTGGAGGGCAGTGGCCATATCCCTAGAACATCATCCATGCTTGGCTCTTGGTTTGGGTTGAGGACCTGGAAGTACACACTTTTCAAAGCTACAGCAGAGGCATTGGGGAGACAGCAGGGCTTGGTTACACCTACAATCTCAGGACTGGAGACAGATGGGTCTCTACGGCTCACTGTCCAAAGAGCCTGATCAAATTGCCTTATCAACTGCCTCAGGTCACTGAGAGACCCTGCTTAAAAAATAAAGTGGTGAGGTCCTGACGAGTGATAACTGAGGCTGACTTCTGGTCTCTATTTATGAGCACACAGGCACAGGCACACGCACATGCCCCCCCCCCATACCATACCAGTTAACAAAACTTAAAAAGAGCCAGGCATGGTGGCATACATCTTTAACTAGAAATGGGAGGCAGAGTCAAGAAAATGGTTCTGTGAATTAAACACTAGCCCATAGTCCCAGGCCAGCCAAGCTTGTTTTTCTTGTTTCAAAATAAAAAAAAAAAAAAAAAAGAACTACAAGAATAAAAACTCACTTCTTTTGGTACAATTTACAGCTGACATGCTACCCAGACGCCTCTAGTTTGGCTCATCTAACTTCAGAATCGAGAATGCTGTGCCATTGTGTGGCATACACTGGTCCTTATATACATGCACGTGTACACAATTTGTATGGTCTGAATTTTGCACTAGCTCTGTCTTATTGACCTTGGAAAAGTATGATAGTTGACTGGGTTAAGCTGGGGTAACACATGACCTTAAGCCTGCAAGGCCTTATCTGTATGCATCTGATAAAGTAGTCTCTCAATACAGGGGAATTGCTGTGGCGTGTCCAAAGCAAGAGTACCTATCCATCACTACTCAGGGTGGATTTACTCACTACATGAATCTTCACGGAACCCAACTCCTGTTTGATACCCACAGAATAAATACAGTGCTAGAAAGAAATCCCTACAGGTAAGCCTGACCAGACACCCCAAGGAAGACCAAACACACAAACCAGGGCTGTTCCCTTCAGACTGTCCCCAAATTGCAAAGGTTGCCACTGAGAACATACTTCCTGTTACTTCATTAACCTGAAATGCACGGTGACTATTTCACCAGGATGTGGCTGGGATGTTTTGCCCAGGAAGAGCTAGAGCATGTGACCTGGCCCCAACTCTGCCCATTAGCCTGCTGTGTGGGGTTTCTTCTCCACTCTTACAGCTGCATCACGCAGGGCCTGGTCTCTGGTCTCTAGGTGACTTCAGGATACCTGATCTGTTCCCTGCATCCTTAAATGTCATAAGAAAGCATCAGTGAATGCCACATCAAAGGGACAGTTTAGAACCAACAGCCCAGAGAGGGCCCAGAGGTTCAGAGGCCTGGTGTAGCCCCAGGGTTCGGCAACAGAAGAAGGGCTCTTTCAACCCTTGACACTTAACTTTGGACTTCACCAGCCCACACCACAAAGGAATGGGTCACAATGGACAAGGTATGGAATAGACATGGCATACTCCAAAGAATCAACTCTCTCTCTTTCCCGGCTTGGGAGCTCATCTATCAGAAGTCTCACCAGAGAGCTGAGGACCTGGAAAGTCAGAGAGAAGAAAAGGATCCCAAGCCTATGGCTTTGACTTATTTTAAAACAAGCCCTTAGGTTAAGAACAGGGCAGCAGAAAGCAGAGAGGAAGACTTTTTGAGTGAGCAAGAGAATTGTTATTAAGACAGAGTCCTGTGCAACACAGGCGGGCCTCCAATTACATATGTAGTCTTGAATGACCTTGAACTCCTCATCTTCCTGTCTGTACCTCCTGGGTTGGTGGTCATATCCTACCACGTTTGTCCAGGTGAAAAAAAAAGAAAAAGAAAAAAAACAACTTTCTGATGGCAAGTTAAAAAAAAAAAATGTTCTCAATAGAAGGAGGAGGTTGGAGTTTCACACTGACCTCTCAGTTGTCAGGATTCTAAGGTGCACCAGCCAATTTGTAAGCCCTCACAATCCCAACTCTCTGGAGTCTACACAAGGTTGAAGACTGAAATCCCTATGTACTACAGGGAACATGTGGAGAAGCAGCTTCCTCTTCACTCCCCTAGTGCTAGACCTCACTAGGTAAACATGAGGTGGAGTGGGACGCCAAAGGTGCAGGCTCCCAGTGGACAGATGAGGGGAGTCAGGGAAGTTCATCACAGGGTGGGAGGCTGTGCCCTCCATGGGAGTTTGGGGTAAATGTTCTATTCTAAAGTGTTCTGAAGAAAGGATAATGTAGATGCTGGGGGAGAAAAAGGTTTCTGAATGAAGCTTTGGTGGAAGGTTGAGTCTGACTTCCTTCAGGATTTCACTTGTGAGTGTTACAAAGCCTGGGTACCAGCAAAATTCCCTTGAAGTAACTAGTGATGACCAGGATAAACCCACAGAACAGATGGCAGAAGCCTGGCAGAGCAGAGAGGCCCCTCCTTTGAGGAGTGACAAGACAGGGTGTGGTAGCCTGGCATCCCTGAGGCACTCATACCAAAGGAATGTTTCAGTCCTCCCACAACCCCAGAAGTGGCAGACCCACTGACAGTGGGGACTTCCTCCCCTGTGAGACCCAGGGACCTACCCTGACGATGTCCCACCCCAGGACTCAGGGCCATCCTGCCCTGCACCCAGCCTCTGCTCTTCTCACGCACCTGTGTGAGGTGCGCATGTCCACAGGCCCATCTCCTACCAGCCCTTCGCCTGTGGCCTCTGTTGTCCTCAGCAAGCCCTGAGTTGGGCCTGCACCTAGTTCTGGCATCATCCTGGTGTCTCTGTCCACAGTTAGCTCTGATGGTCCTCTCTCCATCTTCATTTTCTTGTTCTCCACATCATCCTCCGTTAGGTCAGGTTCAAGGGCTCGCTTCTGACTGCGGGTTCGGCATGCTTCTTCACTCATTCTGTATGTGAAGAGAGAGCACAGCACTTAAACCAGGCGTGGGAGGGGACCCCTTCTGACAAGTTTAGTTTGGAGGATGGTTTTGTTTACCTCACGGAGGAGGCTGCCCGCAGAAGGGACAACCAACACAGGGCCACAGAAGCCCCTTCAAGACTTTCTTCAACCCTCAGGATGGCTGGGCAGGGGGGTCCCACAGGCCTCTGGGGTGTGGCCAATTCTGAGAAGCCATGGAATCCAAGTGGGAGGAAAGCAGTGGCAGCTGTTACTGGAGAGGGTCTTTCTGTAAAGGAACAGTGCCTACTTGGGTCTAAAAACCAGCCCAGGGACCTGGCACCAGTACTACAATGTGTGTGTGAGACCTGGACAGAGGTGACCTCAGGGGCAGTATGCCTGAGCTCACCTCTGCTGTTCCCTGGGGAGCAGGAAGTGAGGGTCACGGTAAGCTATTTGGTTGGCAGAGATACATTTCTGAGCAGAGTATGGACTAGTCCACCCCAAAGTACCACCACCTTGGCCCTGTACCTGTGGTACACATGTACCCTGATTAAAGAAAAAGGAAAAAAACTGCTGAGTCAGTTTTTGATCCCATGACATCACTGGGCTCCACATGACCCTTCCCAGGATTCAGTCAGAGACAAAGCACTTTCCAGAAAACCAGTCTGAACCGGTTCCAGACAACACAGCTGAAGTGAAGTGTTGTTAACCCTCGCAAGACAGGAGGACAGCTTGCTGGCATTCCACGGCAAAGTCTGGGACAAGGCACTCTTAAAGGGGCCGCTCAGAAACCAGCTCTTCGTTAACACTGTAGAACACCAGCTTAGGGAAAGTCAGAGAACCAATTCGGAGTTGACTAGGGACAGGGAAAAAAAAAATCTGGCTGAGATATGGCAGCATCCAGGGGGTAGTTTTCCGTAGGACATTTGGCACTGAGCCCTGCAGAGAACCTCAGCTCACACCTCCAGCAGGCTCGATAGGGAAACCCCTCTGATTCTACATCCTGATGGCAGGTTACCTCCTTCCAAGTGCCTCAGTTTCCCACTGGCAAATATGGTGAGACAGGCCTGTCCTGGAAGGTCCCTTCTGGGTTCTAGGAGGCTGTGGGCATCATATCAAGGATGTACTCACACAGACAGACCAGAGTCTACCTCTATCCCCGTGGTTCAGTCACCCTCTTCACTGACCCTTGGACCCAAGAGCCTCCTCTTCAGTACGACCTAGGCAATTAAGATTGACACTTTGACCCTAACATGACTCAGTCAAGGGTGGAGACAGGAAAAGAATCCCAAACCTCAGTAGGCTCTATCTTGCTCCAACTCTCCTGCCACCCCAACCTGTACCATGCCAACCTCCTCCAGATACCTGAACACCCAGCCTGTTTCTCCACTCTACCAGCACCCCTCTCAGCTCTGGAGTTCTACAGCTTTACTCTTCTTCTAACCCATCTGACCACAAACCCTGTCAAACCTGCTGAAAATATGCAACTCTTGTATCCCCATGAAAGCAAACAAGTCACTGCCCCGGAGAGTCAGGGTGCTACCTGAAGCAGAGCTGCTCCAAGTTCTGGAGCAAATGAGGCAGACTGGCAGAATCCTTAGACAAGGTATAGGCACAGCCAGGTACAGATAGAGGACAGATGGGGAGCCCAGGACCTCCTGACAATAAGGGGATGTGGGAATTGGGGGACATTATAGCTCCAAAGAGTGAGGCTCAACTTGTGGTGGTGGTGGCGGCAGCGGCACACACCTTTAAGCCCAGCAATCGTGGGCAGAGGCAGGCAGATCTCTGTAGGTTCAAGGCCAGCCTGGTCTACAGAGTTCCAAGACAGCCAGGGCCACACAGAGACCCTGTCTTAAAACCAAACCAAACAAACAAACAAGAATGAAGCTCTAGGTCTGGCCCTGCCTGCAAGCTCTACTAGCACAAGGAAGCTGCAGCCAGGCAGGGCTTTCCTAGGGCAGACTCAGACTTTGGCCTCAGCCTCTCAGCTCGTCGGAATCCAGAGACCCAGCCTGAAGTCCATCTTCTCCATCCTACTGTCTCACTTCGTTGCTAAGAAAGGGATAAGGAAAAGCAAGGGTCTAGCAGGGGTTGAGGGAATCACTTGGAATCCTCATTACATGGAGATAGGTACCTGCTCAGAAATCAAGCAGGATCCAGAACCTTGAGCCAACCTTAGGGAGGGGGTGAAGCCCAGGGAGGGGGGAAGGCAAGATAGGGGATGCCTGAAACTTGCCTCCCCACCTCCAGAAGGACATGGGCAGCTGGAGGGGTGGGCAACACAGAGGCCCCAGAAGGCTATGCCCTTCCCACTAGGGCCTGAGCCTCCACAGCTGTGCCCCTGAAGAGTAACTAACCCAGCCCATCATGGCATTCTGTAGTAAGAAGAAAAGAACCTCAACTCCCTCAAGGCCAGCAGGGCCAAGGTCTCCTTGAAACCAGTGCTGATAGCCACTGTACTTCAGGCACAAATTGGGCAGGAAGAAATCAGCTTCACTCAGGAAGCATCCTAAGAGGCAGAGAAAGGGGTTGAATCCCTCCCCAGAGGAGGGAACAAGAAAGATGCCCCACCAGAATAGCTTCTACAGGCCTGTTCTGGGGGATGGGTCTCACCAGGCACTGCCCACAAGGCAGAAACACAGGAAACAATGGTCATTTTAAGAGATATGAAGGTCACAAGGACCAGCCAGCTACCAGAGGAGTAGGGCTAGAACACAGAAAGCAAGAATCTTCCTGTTCCCTCCCAACACCCAGAGCTGAACCCCACCAGCAACACCAGCAACCTGAAGGCTGGTGGGTAGTGAAGATGCAGCACAGTGCTCCCTCAGCAGGAATCTTACACACATGTCTCTGCCAGTCCTGGAACCAAGGGGCCTAGTCCTTGTGGTACACCAATGGGTCTCTGGGGTGGTACAAACAGCACTAGCTGCTACCTGGAGGCTGCTTTCTTTCAGTAAAAGGCCACAAAGCAACTGGAGGGAGGAGCTCGGGCAGGAAGCTCGCTGAATGCTGCAGCAGGTCCAGGACCTCTCAGAAGCACTCTAGAGCCAAGGTACTCAGCATGGTGTCAGCATGGTAGGCCAGTGATCATCCCCTGCTAAGCCACAGACAAAAGTCACAGTCCAACTAGGATACTGATACTCCACAGGGAAGTCTCCCACCAGTGCTTGTGGCCAGAAGCCTCAGATTCTGCAGTGTTCGTATGTGCGGAAGAATGAAGAGCTTCTTCAACTGAAGCTAAGCAGCATGCCAGCGCTCAACAGGTTTCAGACTTCAGTGTCCTGACTGTGGAGGCTCAACCTCAATTAGCAATACTTCAAAATGTGTGTTGCAGACAGGAATGGAGAAGTGGCAGTCAGTGGGTAAGGCACAGGCAAAACTAACAGCTGATGTCTGTAACCTGGGGGAACCTTAGAACTGTAGGAAGGAAGGAGGAAGAAGAAGGGAAGAAAGGGAAGAAGAGGGGGGGAGGAGAAAAAAAAACACTTCCCATCCCTTCCTTCAACTGGCAGCCCTGGGCCTCTACCAGATGAGCTGCACCAAAGAAGCTGCTGTCCTATGGACTGGGGATTACTCCATGCTCAGGAATGCACAGCTGGGCAAAGACTGAAATGGCCAAGGGTATCAAGTGACAGGACTGAGTGGTTAGAGTAAGCAGAGGCAGAGGCCAGGTGGGAAACTCAGTCCTAATGGAGACAGTCCAGATGGACTGTGGGGGAGGTGACAGGACTTCAGCATGGGAGTCTGGACATGGAGCACAGAGGTACAACTTGCTCTAAAGAACTACCTGGCTGGTAGGATGCGAGGGCACAGAGGGGCAAGGCAGTGCTGTGGGCACATAGACTTCCCTCCCAGCTGTGCTCTGAAGCTACAAATGGGGAAAAGGAGACTGCTCTGACCTTTTCTGGTTCTATTCGAGCAATGGACTCTATCGGAATGGGGATGAAAAATTCCAGACTATCCAAGTATGGAACCCTCCTTGAGGGCAGCCTCTGTCCCGGGGGCTCTACGAGGCCTCACTTCCTACTTGAAAGAAAGCAGGTTGTATGAAGCAGCTTGCACTAGGTTAGAGGACAAGGACAAGACAACTGAAGGACATGCCAAACGACGGTGCCACTGCCCCTAGCAGCACATGGAGCCCAATCATAAGGAGCAGAGGCCCTGATGCCTAGCTCCTCCTGGCCTGTAGGTGGCACTCTTCAGAAAGCTGTGCCCCAAGCTGAAGGCCTGGTTGCAGCCCAAGCAAGTCCCAGCAAATGGGGACCAGGTGCGTCATCCACTCTGACCACACAGTACAGCTATGCGCCTATAGCCATGCCCCCGAGTATCTGGGGAAGTAGAACGGAGAAGGCAGCTAAGCTGTGACAGGCAGGTCTCCCCCAGAGCAGAACAGACACAGACTTGCCTGGGTAGACGGAAGCCACTTCCTGCCACATGTATGAATGACAGAGTGGCCGGAACTCTTCTGGAAGGAATTCAGACTTGAAAACCCAAATCTCAACTTTTAGAGGCCAAGGAAAATGGGTCCAATTCACTTAGGAGCCAAAAAAAAAAAAAAAAAAAAAAGTTGATCCAGGGGAAAAAAACAGAGTTTCCCCATCTCTACCTTACCAGCATATGGAAAAAGACATGGATTGATAGGACTGAAGGAGAAAAATTCAAGGGGCTGAGTAATGAATTTAAAATGCTTACCAGTAACAACCTCTCATCCCAACCTCAAAAAGGACAGAGGCAAGAGGCTTCTCTGAGACTACCCTGAACTGCAGGGTGAATTCCATGCTTGCCAGGGCTATATAGTAAGGCCCTGTCTGAAAAGCTGTGGGAGCAGTCTAGCACCTATGGTATAGGGGGTTGTGTGCTGCCTGGGGAGGGCTCTGTCCTCGGGTCTTGGCTGTGGGTATGGCTGTGTCCAAATAAAACTATGTATCACGATGGGACACCAGCCTTCAAGCCACCTAGCCTAATGTTTCTCCCAGACAAAACCACACATAGCAAGCACCACCAGCCCAGTTCCAATGTCCCCTTAATACAGTAGCCAACAGGCCTGCTTCCCCAAACACACCCCAGAGCAGAACTGCTTAGACGCAGGAGGGTTCAGAAAAGACATGCAGGTAACAAACTCAATCCAAACCGAGGCCCCAAGGCTTAGTCTTTGAAGGGAGTAGACAAGCAGCTAGCTGTAGGCCTCAGCCTGTCCTAAAAACTTCACACATATGGAACTCTAAAGGCAAAGAAGTCCCATAGACAAATTCAGCTGCTTCAGAGAATGAAACTTTAGTCCAATTCCAATGCAGAGTTCAGCCAAGGGCTTCAGGGATATGCCTCTGTGAGGACTTGGGGGACAGGAGAACCTGAGCACACTACAGACCATGAAGGCCCTGTGATGGAACCAGAATGGGTCTCGGAGCACCTAAAGCTTGGGAAGGGACCATGTGCACCAGTGAAACCCTGAGATGGCTTATTGTTTATCAGGTGGAGACATCAAGGAGGATGGGGAACCACACTGGCTTCCGTTCTTGAAAAGGTTCTGAGTAGGCTTTGTCCTGAGGGAAGGACAGCGGTCCCAGAAGAAACCAGGACTTCAGGGACTTCAGAATTTGGGGACTAGACAAGAGGTTTCCACCTAGTGTCTTAATGGACTCTTTAAAAAAAAAAAAAAAAGGCCAGGTGCTGGTGATGCATGCCAGCACTTGGGAGGCAGGGGCAAGCAGATCCCTGTGAATTTGAGGCCAGACTGGTCTAAAACAGAGAAACCCTGTCTCAAAAAACCAGAAAGACACACAGGGGCTTCTGTCCAATGGGATGAGGTGAGCTGTACTTCCAAAGTCACCTGCCCGCCTCCAAATGACTACCTGACCATGAAACACTTGGCTATATCTAGATGGCAACAATGGCAAAGAGAGAGATTGGGTCCCAAAACAAGATGCCTGACTGAAGAGCATCAGGCACCCAACTCACCCCCAGGGTGGACAACAAGCAGACAAACACATAGGACAGAGGTAACACTAGTTATTTCTACACCCTCAGCTCCAGAAAGACCCAGCTGGTGGCACACAAACTACCCTTACCTAACATGTAAAACATGCATGTATGCACTGCCAATGCTCACTAGCATGTACACACACACACACACATACACACACACGTGAAAGCTCCTCTTCCGGCTTCCAGTTACTGCCCATGTCTGTAAGTAAAGGTGTGTCTTCTATGACCATGCTGACCAGATAGCTCTCCTGAGCCACTAGTCCCTGAGTATAGAAAGCCACCTGGGCATAGTGGCACCCGTCATCTCAGCACTCAAGAGGTTGAGGCAGAAAGGTTGAGAGCCTGACCAGTCATACCTGGATTATAATGAGACCCTGCTTTCTAAAAACAAAAATCCAGAATTGAGGGACCTCAGTGACTGAGCACTTGCTTAATATGTACAAGTTGGGGTATGGGAAAGAGAAGAGGACAGAAGGTTCCCATGCTTGTTTTTGCAAATAAACACTTTTCTACAATTTTATTTTTTAAGGTGGAAGATATGAAAAAGATGCTTCATTCAGTAAGGCTTCTTAAGATATATTTAAGAAAACTAAAGGTTGGGTGGTATTGCACGCCTTTAAACCTAGTGTCCAGGAGGCAGAGGCAGGCCAGCCTGGACTACAGTGAGTTCCAGGACAGCCAGAGCTATAGAGACCATGTATCAAAATAAATAAAAATAAAAAACAGAGAATTAAGCTGAAGAACAAATTATCACTGGTTTTTAAGACATTCAAGTATAATGCCAATATTTAAGGAGTAAAATTTTAGGCCTAAGTAAAGTTGGTGGCAGCGCCCATTTATCCTGTGCAAGATCAAGGGTTTCTCCCTCAGCAACTTCACAATCAAGCTCTGTATTGCGTTCTTACATACAGTGACATACAGACTGCCTTGGCTAAGAACAAAGCAGTTTTGGAGAAACAAGCATCCCAGAAAATACCAGAACCCTCAATGAGCTATAGAAGCCTCCCTAGACACAGCTAAGTGCAGCAAACCTCAAAAGGGCAACAGTCACCTATCAGCCTGGCCCACGCTGCATCTTTCTTTGTACAGCCCCAGCCTCTCACCCCGTTCTTGGAACAAAGATGAAAGCCACCTCTTTAGTCTAGCAATAAGAAATGGCCACGCATCTGACCTGATCAGAGCCCCAAGGGAGGCAGGCAGAGAGCAAGTCTGCAGATAGTGAACATGTTTGTTATGTGTGGCATCTCAAGAGTCCTCAGTCTCCCCAGTGTGCCTGTCTGAGGCCAAGATAGGAGACACCTGACCTTGAGCTGTGTCCTGTGCTGGCCTGCAGCCTAGGAAGAGAAATGTGCTGCCCGGTATGGTCATGTATATGAGAGAAAAACTGAGAGCTTTAAAATAACCCTGGATCACATTAACCCTGTGTAACAAATAGGCCTAGATATGAGGAAGCATTGTGAGTGAGGGACTAGCAGGCCACAGCTATCTCTTAAGCCTGACACTGCTGGCACCATGAAATGGAATCCATAACCCTTACAGGCCAACACTCCTGTAGGACCCAACCTGACCCATCATCCACACTGGCGCCTGAAAAGGACAGATGGTTTTGCATACGAAGTCCTCAAAGGTTCAGAAAAAACATTCCCATGAAGATAACACTGAGTAAAATATGAGGAACCAAGATATGTCCCATATCCCTTGCACAGAGGCTCCCTCTGACACAGTGGTGCTGGCTGCAGCGCCTCCCTACAGGAGGCCCAGGGCAGAAAGGGGGGCTTTGAAGCCCATCTAAGAAAAGGAGGTTCTACAGCCTATGAAAAAGAAGAATCAGGTTAGAACCTTCACCATTTGCCTACCTGTGGGCAGACAGCCCACCCTGCACACACCTGCGGCCACATGAAGTGTCACACAGGAGGTCATGAAAGAAATCTATCTTCAGTTATATTATGCTGAGAGAGAAACAGCAGCCCAGGGCTTGGCCACAACGCTTGTAATCTGTGGTGGCCATAGCCACTCCAGCTCCCACCCCCACATACTCTGGGGTTCTGCTCCCTGCTCATGAGGCTTTTCCACCAGGTCTCAGCTGATCCTTGCAGCCTCTATCTACATGTTCATCTGTTGAAATATTCCCACCCCTCTCCTGAAGACAGGAAATGCCTCTTTCTTGAGTGTCACCAGGGCCCAGCACAGACACAATGCTCAGCACAGAAGAGGCATTGGATACACACTCACTACACAAACTAGAGCATACTTGCTTTCCCCCACTCCCCTCCCATCAATTAAGTCTTCATGCCAGGAAGACAGTGACTGAAAGCGAACAGAAGCCAGGGGGCCAGGCAACACTTCTGCAGCCTTGTTCTCCAGAAGCAGCCTGAAGAGCAGAGCAATGCATCCAGAAAAACCAAACCAAGCTGGGCAGAGAAGATTACAACATAGGTAATCCTGGAACTTGGGAGGCTCAAAAAGGAGGACTGTCTAAATTCAAATCCAGCCTGGGCTACAGACTGAAACACTGTGACATAAAAACAAGTGAAATAACTTAAAAAAAAAAAAAAATCAAAGACCTAAATCTATAAAATCTTAAAAAAGCCAGGGGTTGCTCGGCAGTGGTGGCACACACCTTTAATCCAGCATTAGGGAGGCAGAGACAGGAGGATCTCTGATCTACAGAGTGAGTTCCGGGACAGCCAGATCTACATGGAGAAACCCCATCTCAAAAAATAAAATAAACCATGGGTGAAACTTCCTATCCTTGGAGTTGGCAGTAGGTTCTCAAACACCTCACCAAAAGCTACCAACAACAACAAAAAGGGTATTCTGGTGCTGGGGAGAAGACCCTTTCTCAGCAAACAAGGTAGGTGGCATCTAAGGACTACTGAAGCTCTAGGCACACATATACACACACATGAACAAGTACCTCACATCTTTAATCCCAGCACTGGAGAGGGAGAGACAGGTGGATCTCTGAATTTGAGCCTGGTCTACAGAGCAAGTTCCAGGACAGCCTAGGCTACACAGAGAAATCCTGTCTCTAAAACAAAACAATAACAAAAAGATTCATTCTTTAGCTGTAAAAGTAAACTTAGAGTTCTCTACATTCATAGTAATGAGTGGCTGTGCTGGCCACTCAGGGTACTTACTTAGTATGAAAGCCCCAGTCCCTCAACATACTATCCAGTCCACACTGGTCACTTGTGTACAGAGCTTCCCCATGAGCTACTGTGTAGCACATCTGTCACCCCTTCAATCAGGGGGCTAATCATGAGTCTGAGACTAGTCTGGTCTAGAACACAGGCTCTGTGAGCCAGCTGATAAGTTGCCAGCAAGTACAATCTAGAGAATCAGGGTACACACTGTCTCCATCTCCTCCCAATGTAAAACCACACTGGCTCCCCAACATCCTCTAAAGGGGGGCTGGCCAGCTGGTTTTTTCTCTGAGCACTAACATGAGTTGAGACTTTTCATGTTTTTAATTTATTTAGAGACAAGGTCTCACTTTGCTGCTTAACTAGACTCCTGGGCCCAAAAGCCCTCCTGCTTCAGTCTTCCAAAAAGCTTGGACCTGGGATCCAGATCACTATCAATTGTTGTTTCTTGTTTTACCTTAATAGGAATAAAGACACCAGGCCAGCACTCTACCATGAGCTGCACCACAGCCCACCACAGTGGACTCCACACATCTAACTGTGGCATCACCACCCTACCTGATCTGTGCCCCTGCTATGGGCCTTTCTGACACAACTACCACATTCCCAGGGCAGACTCAGAACTCAAGTGATCTGAAGTTTGACTCAAGTTCTGCACAAGAGAAGTTAAACATTGTTTCTTCTATACTATGTAACAAAAAACCAAAAAAACAAAACAAAACAAAAAAAAAAACCTGCATGTTTTTACCCTAAACAAAAAATCTGACTCAAAAAATCAGTTTTACAAAACTGCCATGTGGTATAAAAATACAGGAGAAAACATCTGATGGTCACCCTGCTATGGTGTGCATTGCCCTGCACACATCGTACACCCACAGCAATGGACCAAGAGCAGCAAACACAAACAAACACACACACACACACACACACACACACACACACACACACCTTTCCTTAGGAAAAGGGATCCATGATGTGCTTTGTGCAGGACTATAAATGACAGAACCCAGGAGCTCAAGTACAAGATAGGCTCCAGCCAGCACTGTGTCTGCTTCCTTCACCTTGTGCTGTCACTACCTAGAAACTCTGTCCAAAAACCTCTACCAAAGATCTCTATCCTCACTCCCACAGCCGGGTGTTTTCCAGCAAAGATGTCTCAGGGATTCTGCAACATGCACAATTCTCCTTAGCAGGAAGGCAGTGCCGACTATGCTGTGGCAGTAGGTACTACTTTCTCTGGGAGGCATAAAGCCTCTCCTCACCTAGGATTTGTAACACCCAGCACATGAGCATCATCCCCACCAAATAAACAAGGATCCCAACAAGTGATAGTCAAGGACAAACTCTGACTACGTAAGGCAGAAGGACCTGCTGAGGTGGGCATTTGGTCTGTTCACACCTTGGTAATGGGCAGGAGTTGCCTAGCACATTGAAGAGTCAGGAAACCCCAGCTGCAACAAAAAGTGAATGTGGCCTAGTATCAAACCAGGATACATAGAAAACATAAACTAAAACCTACAAACCCAGCACGTGGGAGGCAGAGGCAAGGAGGATTACCTAGAGTTCATGTAGGGTACATAATAAAAGATTCTCAAAAAAACAAGCCAGAGCTAGTGGTACATACCTGTAATCTGAGCCCTTGGGAATCTAAGGCAAAACACTGAGACTAGCCTGGGCTACATGGTGATACCCTGTCTCAGAAAACAAAATAAAGAGCTGGAGAGATGACCCAAAGGTTAAGAGCACTTGCTGGTCCTACAGAGGGCTCAGCAACTCCCAACACTGACATGGTGGTTGGGAGCCATCCATAACTTCACTTCCATGAGATCTAATGCCCTCTTCTGACCTCCTCGGGTACCTGTCATGTGAGTGGTACACAGACATACATGCAGGCACAAAATAAATTTGAGAAAAAAACTAAAACAAACCCATAACCTTAACACTGTCACAGCAGTGTCCAACCAGATGCCATTGGGTAGCCATGAGCCATTAGCAAAACACCTGCCTATTTTGAGCTGTATGTTGCAGTCTGAAAAAGGAGGCAGCTGTCCAAGGAGGTTTTGAGGCTATGTCCTACTTCTAGGATACCACTCAATTCCTCCCCCTTTTCAGGTACCAAAATGTCACTGACAGGACCAATGGCAATAGAAACACCCTTCCTCCCCATGTGGGACTCTGGCTTTTTGTGTTCTGCAAAGCTGAAGTTTGCACATGACAGCTGTAGCTAAAAAACAAATCTAGCCATTTGGGAAGAGAAACAGCTGGAGTTTAAAGGTTAACCCGTTCATCCCCCTTCCTTAAGCCTTTGAGCAGGTGACCAGTAAACACGGTGTCTTAACCCCAAGACTCAAGGGTCATACCTGATGCAGCAGAGACCCAACTCCTTGCCTTCTCTTTACAAGCGGGAGCTATATTTAGATTTGTGGAGGCTGTCTGAGCCAGCTTTCCTTTCCATAGACACCACCCCAGTCCCCAGCACTCACCTGGACTCAGGATACGGGACGCTGGTCCTACCATGCAGCCATGGCCACAGCTCTGTCAAAGGGCAACTTATGTGGACGTTCTGGCTTAATGTGCTGACCAACCTACACCAAAAGACAGAAAAACACTGAGTTCCAAAGAATGGCTGGAAACCTGGGAAATTTCAAACTTCTCCAGTGCTGGAGTGTAGCTTGGCGGTAGAGCCTACTAAGCGTGATCAAGGCTCTGGGTCTGTCTCCAGCACCCACAACAGAAGATAATTCCTCCAGCCACAGGAATAGTAAAATATGCTGTTGCTGCCCTCCACAACAGAGGCCAGAGAAGCAAATCAACCTCTAAGCCTAGAAGACATGGGTAACCTATGAACAACATCCCAGACCTGTCTTTGAAGCTCTCAACAGAAGCATGCCAACAGTGAGTAACCAGGCCAAGGCCAGATATCACTTATCAGGCAGAACACGCTGAGTGCTTCAGAGGCTCTATCCTCACAGAAGCCAGGAGTAACAGAATGGTAAACCAAGTTGGCACAGTGCTGATCTAATGTGGAGATGGCCCCAGGGCAAACCCCATTTTACAGAACAGAGACCTTATGCATCTGATACTCAGGAAACCTGCCCCGCCCCCAGACCAGCCAGGTTATCTCTCTCTCTGAACCACCACCACTGCAGAAGTATAAGCTTGTCCATAAGGAAGAGGAGGGCACAAGTGCCAGGGAAGAAGAGACAGACTGCTTGCATATAGATGAGGCATATGGCTCAAGAGGTCCCAGGTCATGGGCAGAGTGGCTCCATGACAGGTCCCAGAGTCTGTGGTGTCAGGCTGGGTCCCTCTTTCAGCGTTTTACGCATGTGGCTCTGCCCAGCATTAACATCACTGCTGTTCTCTTTGTGTTCGTGCTACTACCAAGAGGATGTACCAAGAAGAAACTGGCCTTTGTTGTTTTTAAAGAAATGGCTCAGCAGTAACAAGCACTGGCTACTGTTGTAGAGAACCAGGGTTTGGTTCCTAGCATCCACATGGCAGTTCACAACTCCAGTTGGGTACCAGGCACACACATGGTACACAAACATACATGTAGGTAAGATAGACATAGGCATTTTTTTAAAGAAACATTTTCTGTTTAGTTTTCAGTTTGTAAGACAAAATTTCACCATGTTACTCTGGTTGATCTAGAACTCAGGGGTCTACTTGTTTCTGCTTCCTATGTGCTGACATTAACAGTGTGCACCACAGTGCCCAGCAAGAAGAAACCTTTTAAAACTCATCAGTAATTTGTGGCTCATGGGTGCGAAATACTCTCAAGGGCTGGAGAGATGATGGCTCAGTGGCTAAGAGCACTGTCTGCTCTTCCAGAGGTCTTCAATTCCCAGCAACCACATGGTGGCTCACAACCATCTATACTGGGATCTGATGTCCTCTTCTGGTGTGAAGGTGTACATATAGAACATTCACCTACATTAAATGAAAGAGAGAGAGAGAGAGAGAGAGAGAGAGAGAGAGAAAGAAAGAAAGAAAGAAAGAAAGAAAGAAAGAAAGAAAGAAAGAAAGAAAGAAAGGACTCTCACAGGAAAACTTCCATAGTAAAGCCAGAGTGAATGCCAGAGAGACCTTTGGGTATCAAGGAACACAAGGCCCCTGACATGTAAGGCCCTTGCCATAGACACTACCAGGATCAGTGCAGACTGGGAAACCCAATGTCCCACCAGGTTAGGGCTTCTCTGCCAGGGGCAGGAAACCCTACTGTAGGAGCCCAAGCACCTGTCTACAGGTTCAAGGCCAGCATGAACAGACCCCACCATGTCACGATTTCAACTTTGCCATGGAAAAAAGCAACAGATTCTGCAGAAGCCACCTTTCAGCTCTCAGTCTCAGCTTGTTCTTAGGCTAGCAATATGTGACCTGATCATGTCTTGCAGTTGGTGGCAATGCCCCCACCTCCAGCTTACAGTCCCATGCCCAGGAGAAAAAGCATGAAACTGCACTTAGAGGTCAGAGGACAACTTTCAAAAGCTGGTTCTTCCCTTCCACTACATAGGTTCTAGTGATCAAATTCAGGTTAAGTGGTCAGGTGGTGGTAAATGTGTTTAGTGGCTGAGTTACCTTGCCAACTCCTGCTCGTATCTTTCAGTTTGATGGTCTGATTTAGCAGGAGTCACAAGGCCATTAGTGCACAAAGCAAGCTGTATTTCTATAGAGACACATTAGCCAGCCACATAATCTGTTTACAATAACATAAAAATGTGATGTACAAAAAGAAAAAAGAAACTGTAGTCATGCTGAAGTCCTGGCACTCACCTGAGACTGAGGCAGGAGGATGGTTTGACTCTAGCATAAGACAGAGACACTGTCTCAAAAAAATAAAAAAGCTGGGATGTAGCTCTGGCTGAGAACTTCCTGATGCACCAGGCCTGGATTCCATCTCCAACATCACAAAAGTAAATAAAGCGAAAGAAAAGGGATCCCTTACTCATGGCAAGGAGATACAAATTCTCTCCCCAACTGACCTACAAATACAATCATAAAACCCCAGCAGAGGCTGGGCACATGGTAGTGCCGTAAGTGCTTATCACACAAGCATGAGGATTCACACCATATAAAGAGGCAGGGCAGAGTGGCAGTCTCTTGTAACCTCAGAGTGGGGGGGACAGAGGCACGACGATCACCTGATTTCAGAGATAACCTAAAATACTCTCTGCATAGCCCTTAAAGTTTTAAGCTAGTCTTAAACTCACTGCTATCATCATGCCTCTCTGCTGAGATCAGAGGTATACAATATCCTCCCTAGCTCACTCAATTCTACTAGCTTTGACACTGAATATATTTGAAACTTCAGCCACTTTTGTAGGTGGCCACAACGTCCTCTCTGCTGAGGTGAAGAATGTTTCTGAACTGGGCTCCTTATCTCAGGAAGCCTCTGAACAAGCAAGATGGCTCAACAGGTAAAGGCATTGACCACCAAGCCTGACAACCTGAGCTCAATCCCTGAGAGCCACATGGTAAGAGCGCCAACTCTCACAAGCAGACCCATACAGGTGTACTATGGCACATACATGCCTGCAGACACACAAGCGTGCACACATACAAACCATATACACTCTTAATCCAACAGTTGACTGGACCTGAACATAATCGTCTACATACTCCAGAGGCCAGCCCAGTGCCCCACTCACCCAAATGAACCTCATCTTTGACCTTCTATCGCAGGCTTATACACCAAATACTCTACCACTGTGGATGTTTCACATCTGAAGCAATTCCTCTGCGAAGACAGAATCTCAAATCCAGGTCATCAAGAGAGGTGTGCCTGCACCTATAGTCACAGCTACACAGAAGGCTAAGGCAAGATTGTTTGAGCCAACAGCCTGGGCAAAAAAACAATACACTAGAGATTGTAAATAATAGAGAAATCCACCAATTCTCTAATTTCCACTCTAAACTGAAAAGACCTAAAACATAACTACCAGGTCATTGTGACACTTAAAAATCTAATAAATGATTAATCCACATAGCCTCACAACATTCCAGGGGTCCCTATCCTGGAGAAGTATCTGAACTCATTAGCTGCCTGCTCTGCTGCCACCTGCTGTACCCACTAGTGGGCCCCAAGCCCAGTCTGCTTAAGAGTTTCCTGGGAAGGTACTCTCAAGCCCAACCCCACCCAGTGTGGCTCTGGTGTCTGTGGACTTTCCATTCAACAGTAAGGCACAGGCTGTGCAGTCAAGACTCTGCCTGACTTCAATTCAGGAACCTAGAACATCTGACACACAACTAGTACTCAGTTTGCAGCTGAGTAAGAGGTCTGGGATGGGGGAGCCAGTCTGGGAGGCCAGTGCTGCAGCCCCTCCAATCAATCAATTTGATTCTCACAAGGAGTAAAGGGAGACCCAGCAGAGTCCATTTTGCATTCCTACAATAAGGGGTGTTTCCTAAAACTAAGAGAAATTATGTGATCACCATCGCACCTCACTAGCTGGGTTCAGACAGCTTTACTGTTTTTATGTCAAACCCATACATTTTAAAACAATATCAAGTAACCCTTAAGTGCACAATTACCAGCTCATGGGAGACTCTTTTACCTCCCCTGATAAATAATTATGGTTTGGTTTTGACCCTGCACCTGGATCCTCCACTCCCACACACGCCCTTTCCTATAACTCACAGTAACTTCGTGTCCTAATTAACGAGAAACTGCATTTGACAGGAAGATAGCCATGGGAGCTACAGCCATGAACATGAAATCAAGCCTTGGCACTGTGGCTGCCATGTTTTGTTGTCATTTGATCCTTTGGGGCAAAACCTAGAGAATGCTCCAGGATGAAGGCAGATGCAAGAGTCCCTTAGGTTACTCACAGCCAATACAAAAGGTAACACAGGTGTCTCTGAAGGCACTGGCACTTTACAGGAAGGGCCTGGCCCTGCATGACTGTATTACCCCTCTCACTGACACCTATGGAGTCTGCACCCAAACATTTGCCACCTTGGGCCCCTATGTCATTCTGACAGATCCAAGAACCTAGCACTTCTCATTGATCCTATCTCTGCCCCTCCCCGACCCAGACTTTACCTGCCATGCACAACCAAGCAGTATCTACCTCCTTCACAAAGCTTACCTGGACCCTCTGTGCTAATGGTCCTAGCAACCATACCACTAAAAATCATCAAGGAATAGAACTCAAAACATCAGAAAGAGAAAAACCAAGGCAGACACTAGTAGAGCACAGCAGGAGGCACCATAGTGCTGGAAGGCAGAGGATTAGCTCAAACCAAATACCCACTCTTCTGAGAGACAGACAGACACACACACACACAGTATGTCCTAGAACTCACTATGAAGACTAGGATCACCTGGAACTCAAAAGTTCAGCCTGTCATGGCCTCTCAGGAGCTAGGATTAAAATATGTGCTACCACACCCAGGTACACAGAACCATAATTCTTCTCTTGTTTTGTTTTTCAAAACAGGGTTTCTCTCTGTAGCCTGGCTGTCCTGGAACTAGCTCCATTACCAGGCTGGCCTCGATCACACAAGAGATCCACCTACTTCTGACTCCTGAGCGCTGGGATCAACGGTGTGCACCACCACTGCTGAGGCTTCATAATTTTTTGTGTTTGTTTGCTTGCTTGTTTGCTTTGTTTTTCAAGACAGGATCTCCCTTTGTGGTCCTGCTGTCCTGGACTCCCTTTGTAGACCAGGTTGGATTTGAACTCAGAGATTGGCATGCCTGAGACTACAGGTGCATGCCACCATACCTAGCTGGCTTCATAATTCTTTTTTTTATATATATTTATTATTTATACATTATTCTGCCTGCACGTACACCTACATGCCAGAAAAGGGCACAGGATCTCATTATAGATGGCTGTGAGCCACCATGTGGTTGCTGGGAATTGAACTCAGGACCTTTGGAACAGCCAGTGTTCTTAACCTCTGAGCCATCTCTCCAGCCCGCTTCATAATTCTTAATGTAGCCCAGGTGGCCTGGAACTTGGCACCCCCCCACCCCCGAACTCCTGGGTGCTGGCAATATGCACATTAAGTATATGCTATCATTGAATTCTGCTCCAGCTCACATTCAGTTTCCAACTCGGGAGTCAGCACCCTATTGCCTGCTACCCACATTCAAGCAAATAGTTTTCCTGGGACATAGAAAACAAACCATGTTCCTACTGACTATGTCTGCCTACAATGACAGAGCTGAGCAGTTGTCATACATGACAAAGTAAAACCAAAAGTATTGTCTCAAATGGTAATGAGGAAACCTCACCCACTAAGGGCTACTGAGCACTGCAGCTCAAGAAAGGGGCAGAGGGATAGCACAAGAAGAATAGCTTGGGCTTGGGCTCCAGGTCACCCCAGGGAACCTAAGCAATACTTCTTCTCCCTAGGGCACAAAGCCTTGTTAACAACGTCCCTAGGAGCAGGGGCATGTCAGAGTAAGCAGACTAGAGACTTAAAGAGACAATCCCAGGAGAGCAAAGGAGCCAGTGGGGAAAGTGGCCATACAGCCCGTCCCCTGGCAACCCAAGCAGGCACTAGAGAATGAAAATGTACAGAGTCCTGCCCACTACCTCAAGTTCTGGCACCCACAATCCCTGTCTTCCCTTACCTATGGTAACAAAGGCCTTGATGGAAGATGGATCATCTCCTCTCACACTGAGCCAACACAGCCTCCCTAACATCCTTGAAGACAGGCAAACACAGACACACACACAGCCCTCTCACAGTTCCTTGTGATGATTCACATGACTACATGCACAAACTCAAGACACACCACATCATTACTCCAGTAAGGCTGCCTCTCCCCGACTCCTCAGAACTGCCCACCTTTGCCCAGGCCACTGACATGCAAAGAAACCCACTCCTTCCCTCTTGCCACTTCTGCTGCCAAGTCCCTGTCACACAAGCAAGCATTCCCAAACCAGTGCACCTGGCCAAAGTAAGCAGATTGCGATGTAGTCAACAGTTGAGACCCTGTCCTGGGACCCCTACACTACTGTCAGCACCCACAAACAATGTTTCCATCACATACTTGGAGCAAAACCAATCATAAATACAAACTCTGTCCTCCCTTAAGAGTCCAAGGCTAGGAGGCAGGCATGTGGGCCCTATCCCCTTCAGGAGCCTGGGCCTCCCGGAGAGCAGCTGTTGCTTCAGCCTCTCTCACAGCTGAAGGTCCCAGAGGCCCAGCCTTGAGTCTAGAAAAGCCTCCTCCCTGTGACTGCTGAGAACTCACTGCTCTCTCAGTACTGGTGGTTCGTGTACTGTACACCTCCCCCCGCCCTTTTCTCCTCTGCAATGCTGAAATGGACCCCAGAGCCTCTGCTTTGCATAGGAGGCAAGTGGTCTCTACTGAGCCCCTAACCAAACCACCCCTTCTTATTGCAGAGGTACAATATTCCACCCTGAGCTCACAGATGTATCCAGAACGTCTCATGGCTCAGAAAGCAAGATCCTTCATCACACCCTTCCTTCTCTATTGGCCATCCTGAAGGTTCAAGAGCGCTTCTGGACAGCTGTGGCTCTTGATAACCCACAGCCCTCTGACAAAGCCCACCTCCCTCCTATAGGCCCCTTGCTGTGGACCAAGTGACAGCGCTAGCTCCAGGCAGCACCTCCACAGGAAACCACTACTTCTTACTTTGGCTACTGTGATTAAAGCCATTCCTCAAAACGTCTCAGCTCCTATCTGGATGTGGACACTCCTCCCAACGTCCAAGCAGCAGATGGGAACTGCAGAAACCTGCATGTTGAAATGTACAGAGGCCAGGGTCTCTGAGCCTCAGAAAGGTCTGAAGTGCTCAGCACTGAGATGTTCGGTATGTGAAAAGCTTGTCAGACACCTGAAGGAAGTGTGACAAGAAAAAGAGGAAATGGCTTCTCTGCCGGGAATCTGGAACTGCTCCCCTGTGATAACTTTTTCTCCCACCCCTTTCTTGGCATACAGTTCTCAAAGTCCTTAAGACCTCCAAAGTGCCCATGTCATGAAGGAGGCTCACATGCTGGCTAGTGATAAGTCAGCTGCCTACTCAGTCCCTGGGTGGAAAAGAAAAGAGAGGGGCTGGAGACTACTGGGTCCCTAGTACCAAAAGTACCAACTGAGCCTCTGTCATGAGGCTCTGGAAGCTTACCAACAGGACACAGGAAGTCCCTGGTGAGTGGCTACCTGATAAGCCCTGAAGCTCCTTCTCAGCACTGCAACACCCGTAATGGAAAGGAACGTGTCTTCTTGAAATCTATAAGCTGCTGGAGGAGGGACCTGGGTGCCTAGACTGATAAACAGTCATCAGAAACCCAGGAGAGCCTCACTGGGCAACAAAAAGGGGAGTAGCCTTTAGAATAAGCCTTGGCTTGTGGGAAGTAACACTGCCTCCAGGGAGCTGTTGTGGGCAGAGAGCTGAATTACAGGATGTCCTGCTGGTGTGTGCTGCTCAAGGGCCACTTGTTGAGGTCACTGAGGACTCAGCCTGAAATGTGGGGACAGTTTCCCCTGGCTGCCCTCTGCAAAAACCCGTTAGTATGTGTCACTCTTCCAACTACCAGACACTGGCAAACAACTACAGAAAAAATGAAGAACACCTACGATCCCCCCAAGCAGGGCAGCTGGGAGACCTCAGACTCTCCCCAGTATTTCCTGGTGGTTTCAGGGGCTCAAGGGTCACCCCACCAAGCTGGAGGAAGCGTATCCAGGTCCTGCCCCGGCAGGAGCTAAAGAAACACCAAAGAATTTCTGTGCTCCAACACTCTACACCAAAGATGTGTCACAATGAACCTTCTAGAACCACATGCATTTCTTTAAACCCCCTAGCAGCTGATACAATTCAGGCCTTCAACGTATACGTCTTAGTCTCTTTCTAAATTACCACTAAAGGTCAAATCCATGTTCTCATAGTTACAGACTATTTCTGAGGTCATATTTTTTGTGTAGTAAATGCACATTAGGTAAAATTCTTATCTTAACTTTCCTCCTTTGAAGATAGGGTCTTCATACTATAGCCTAAAATTACCTCAAATCCATAGTATTGAGGTTTGCCTGCTTCACCTTGTAACCAAGCCAGGCTTCTTATTGTAACTTTTTGTTTGTTGTTTGTTTGTTTGAGATAGGGTTTATCTCTATAGCCTTGGTTGTCCTGAACTCATTTTTAGACCAAGCTAGCCTGGTCTATACAGAGATCGGCCTATCTCTCCCAAGTGCTGGAATTAAAGGCATGTACCACCACTGCCCAGCTTATTGTGACCACTTTCAAGTGTGCAGTTCAGTATCATTACAAATGTTTACGTGGGGGCCTGGGCAGTAAAGCGGCATACCACTTTAATCCAAGCACTCAGGAAGCAGAGTCTGTGAAAGGACTGTGAGTTCAAGGCTAGCCTAGTCTATAGAATGAGTTTCAGAACAGCTAGAGCTACACAAAGGAATTGTGACTCAAAACCCTCTCCCTAAAAGAAAAGTTTACATGTACCAGTGAAATGCTCAGCAGACAAAGGATGCCAAGCTTGACAGCCTGAGTTCAACCTCTGTGACACAACTCCTAAAAGATATCCTCCCATGCCCACACATGTAATGAAGTGTAAAAAATAAAAAGTAAAAACACTATCATAGTTTACACAACTTGTTAAAATGAAACTCCACACCTACTGCTTGTCCTTGTCCAAGTCTCTGGCATCCACCACTGCCTTCTATCTGCAAGGACAGTGTTATTTCAGGGAGCTCCTGGATGGAAATCACAGAGCATGTGCCCTTGGGGGTCTAAGCCATCTTATATGAGGTCAAGGTTGAGCTACTTGTGTCACTGAACCCTCCAGGACCATGCATGCACAAGGATGTTAAAGTGCAAAGGGGGCCTAGGCCCTGCTTCTTATCAGATCACACCAGCATCAGTCAGT
Source organism: Psammomys obesus (assembly GCF_907164565.1). Lineage (NCBI taxonomy): Eukaryota > Metazoa > Chordata > Mammalia > Rodentia > Muridae > Psammomys > Psammomys obesus. The sequence goes on along the minus strand of NW_026594377.1, from coordinate 1,204,562 downwards.
CCCTGCAACTTCCCAAATGCATGGCAGAAAAGTCATGGCTGGGGATCTAAAACAAGTGCCAAAAACAAATCAAACCAACAAATAAACAAAAAAGAGCAATGCCCTAGCACCTTGGGCCTTGCCTCCCTGGCTAGCTGGCCTACCAATTCCCTGGGGACACACCTGTTCCAGCTTTGCCTTACAGCACAATCAAGAGAAGTCCAGGATACCAGCCAGGAGAATAGAGAGAACCACTCCATCTTGGCCACATTCTTCCCTTAAATGGAAACCTGAGTGCCCCAAATCACCTGAAAGCCTGTGTGCAAAATGTTGCACTGGACAGAGGGCCAGCTCCCAGCACAGCCAACTCCGTGTAAGGGGGACAAGACAAACAGATCCCCCACCCCCACCCAATGATGCCAGGAGAGGGAAAGCAAGAGCACCATTATGTTGATCTGCAGCCTGGAACCCTGAATACCAGAGCCGTCTATGCCACAGGCAAAACCCAGCAGTGGAAAACAATACTCAGTGACAGTTCGAAAGGCCCCAGCATACACAGTGTTGTGACTCAAAAGCCAGGCATGGTAATGCTACCTACCACTGTAGCACTCATCAGGGACTTCTATGAGTTCAGAGGCAAAGCCTGAACTAAAGCAAAACCTTGTCTTAAAATTTTACGATTTTATGGGTGTTTCGCCTGCCTATGTGCCATGTGTGTGCCTGGTGACCACTGAGGCCAGGAGGGTTTTTGAGCCACTATGAGGATGCTGGAATCAAACCCAGGTCTTCTGCCAAAAACAACGAGGGCTCTTATATTTGTTACGGTATCTCTTCAGGCCTTATTGCAAATTAAAAATAGATAGATAGATAGATAGATAGATAGATAGATAGATAGATAGATAGAT
>NW_026594377.1:1203358-1203668 GCF_907164565.1 Psammomys obesus | reverse complement strand
GATAGATAGATAGATAGATAGATAGATAGATAGATAGATAGATAGATCCATGTACAATGGTGCATACCTGGGAGGCTGACACAGGATGATTGCCTCAGGAGTTCAAGGCCACTCATGGCCACAGAAACCTCTGCCCAAAAGAAAACGAAGAAGGCAAGAAGAGGGGGGCCGAGGAGAGAAGGTGAAGGGGTAGAAGGGAGGGAAGGAGGAAAGAAGGGAGAGAGAGAAGGAGGGAAGGAAGGGAGGGAGGGAGGGAGGAAGGAAGGAAGGAAGGAAGGAAGGAAGGAAGGAAGGAAGGAAGGAAGGAAGG
>NW_026594377.1:1121602-1203348 GCF_907164565.1 Psammomys obesus | reverse complement strand
AGGAAGGAAGGAAGGAAGGAAGGAAGGAAGGAAGGAAGGAAGGAAGGCAGGCATTGAGCAAGTTAGCAAGCTGGGTGTGGTGGCATAGGTCCTTAATCTCAAGAGGAAAAGGCAGGTGGGTCTCTGAGTTCAAGCCAGGATGCACAGTGAGAATCTGGAGACAAAGACAGAGAAGGGAGGGAGGGAGGGCCTGTGATGGAACAGCTTAGTCAGAGAACAATCAGCAATTGGACGCCCAGCAGCCCAGCACGAAGAACCAGGTGAGGTCCTGGTTAACCCAGCACTGGGGAGGTGGAGACTGGATGCTCCTTGAAGCTCACTAGCCAACAGTTGGCCAAGTCAGCAGAGATACAGGCTCAGCAAGCAAATCTGAGGCCCACAAGATGACTCTGAGGTAAAGGGACTAGCTATGTCTGTCACCCTGAATTTAAGGCCTTTAACCTACATGGTAGAAGGAGAACCAACTTCTGCAAGTTGTCCTCTGACCTTTCACATGTGCAAATGTGGCAGTGCACTCATGCACAAATACACATACACACATATATAATTTAAAGATTTAAAAACAGGAAAAAAAAAAAAAAAAAAGACAGGGTCTCACTTTGTAGCCCTAGCTGTCCTAAAACCTACAGATCCTCCTTACAAGTGCTGGGATTAAAGGTGTGTGTCTCCACACCCATCAGAAATGTTTTAAGATGACAGTCTTGCCTCTGGCCTCCATGTGCACACACAGACTACCCCACACATCCACACACAATCTTTACTTAAGTACATTCATTTACTCATTTATTTTCAAGACACACACACATATCCTCAGCTGGCCAGAAATTCACTATTAATAGATGAGATTGGCATCAATCTTACAAAGACCTGTCTGACTCCTAGAGCATGTTTATGTTACTTTTATGTGTATGAGTGTTTTGCCTGTATGTCAGTGTACCGCATGACTGATACACACAGATGCCAGAGACAATATCAGATCCCACAGAAGAAAAGTTACAGATTGTTGTGAGATACCATGCAGGAGCTGGAAATCAAATCCTGGTACTCTGTAAGAGTGCCCTTAACCACTGAGCCATTACTCCAGCTGCCTGGGACCCTCTTCATTGTATCTCTGCATGAGGAGGTCACAGAACTTTATGGAGTTGGTTCTCTTTTCAGCATGTGAGACCCAGGGATCAAACTCAATCACCTTTACCTACTGAGCCGCCTCATTGTCCCACAAAAGCTTATTTAAAACAAAAAACCTATAACTAAAGAAACAGCCACAGGGAGATCTGCAGTGTAAAGACTGTTCCCCTTTAACCACCACCTCTGAAGGAATGCGACCTTATGACCCTAGCACCTCTACATTCCCAGGTAACAGGGCTTGGTACCTGTGAGCACTGGACAAACCTGCACCTTCAGGAACCTCTGCAAGTGTCCACCAGACTGGCAACCCAAGATAACGAGCAAATAAAATAATTAAGGTCTACATGCTGGTAGCTTTTTAAAGGTTGGTCTTCTTGTGTCCAATAAATATCCTGTGAGTACCATAACCAGAGCCAAGGGCTACCAACATTAACCCCACCACAGCCAGGAGATACCCACCCACCCACCCACTGTTAGGAGGCACTGCCATCATGACACTCAATGTCTACATCACTGTACCTTTCACATGAGGTATTCCCTTTGACAGCCCACTTGACAGGCAAAAAAAAAAAACCTCTGAAGCTGGGTTGGAGAGATGGCTCAGTGGTTAAGAGCACTGTCTGCTCTTCCAAAGGACCCGGGTTCAACTCCCAGCACCCACATGGTAGCTCACAACTGTCTGTAACCCCAATTCCAAGGGATCTGACACCTTCACACTAATGCATATAAAATAAAATTAAGAAAAAAAAGAAAAAAACAAACCTCTGAAGCTAAGAAGTTAAAGCTACTACCCAGGTCTCTCAGATGTGGACAGTGTTAGAATGCTTTGCACTTGAGGGTCTGGGCTCTACTACTGACTCTGATGGGACCCTATCCCTGGGCCCTCAATAGCCCAGTCCCAGGCAGAGATCTGAACTACTTCAGCACCTCGAACAATCAGACCTGTAGAGTGCCCCATCTAACATCCCCAAACTAAGATGGGCATTTTAGACCTAAGAGTCCCCTCCTAAATATACACACTGATTTAACCCTTTACTAACCTTCCAAGAACTCCCAGTAGAGCCCTGTATACACCAGCAGGATCTGGGGGCTTTAGGCAGACTTAGGAACTGCTGCAGATCAATCCTCACCTTTTCTTTTAAAAACCCCAGGTGCACAGCGAACAACCACCAGCCCCTATTGACAGGGCACTAACTTCAGAGTGCATGCCTGCCAACCTACAAACAGAGGAAAGGGGTCTGGAGACTTACAGACAAATCCTATGCCGGTTCTATAAACCAACAGCCATCTCTACCTTCAACTCCAATAGATACACACAATCAGAGCTCAAAACCTCACAGGAACCAATTAGGGTCATCACACAAAGTATGTCTGCAGCCAGAGTGGTAGGAAACTGAGGCAGAATCCAAACTATATAAGAGCAGCCCAAACTATATAAGGATACCCTGTTTCAGAGGGGGGAAACTGTGTGCAGAGGACTGTTCAGGTAAGTGGTCACCAGAGCACAGCACGGCTCACCCCACCCAGCCTCCAAGCAGGGCCCTGACAGAGACCTGGTGATCACTTACATGCCTAGTCATTTTGATCCAAGCCTACCTACAACCACACTCCTCCCCACTTTCAAGCCAGTGTCCTGGGGGACACTTCCCAAGCCTGCCAGAAGAGCCAAAACTCAAAACCGTCTGAGCAGTGCATTACACCATCACAACAGTCACTAGAATAACATGATTCAGGGGAATTATCTTGTATGTGTGCACATGGGCGCCCACACATGAAGGTCAGAGATGGTGTCAGTCTTCACCTTCCACCTCAAGGCATAGCCTGTCACTGCTACTTAAGGCAGGCTAGCTGGATGTGCAAACTACAAGTCTTTTCCCGCCTCTATCTCGTCACCCCACAGTGAATACTGAATTACAGCCTTTGCTCTCGCTGAGGATTCAAAGCTAAGGTCCTCATGCTTGCACAGCAAGCACTTCAGACACTGATTCATCTCTCCAGTCCCCAGACTGTCTTACATGCCCTGGTCTTACATGTGTGCACTGGAAGAAAAGCCAAGTGCTCTTAACTGCTGAGCCATCTCTCTAGTCAGTCTCTCAGTCTGTCAGTTTGTCTCTCTCTCTCCCCCTGTCAGTGAGGTATGCATGTGCATGTCATAAAACCAAGCATCTTTACCTGCCAAGTCATCATCCTAACTCCTTCCCTGGGTCTTTCTAGAAAAGGCTCCAAAAACTCATTTTGGACACCAGGTAAAGCGGCTCACACATAAAGGGCCAAAGCAGGACAATCCTGAGTTTGAGCCCAGCCTGAGCTATGATGAGACCCTGACTAAAAATAAAAAGCCAGATCAGACGTGGTGACTCACACCTGAAATATGGAAGCAGAAAAACTGGAGTTCAAGGCTGGCCCTGACTACATAGCAAGTGCCAGGTCAGTATAGGCTACATGAGACCTGTCTCAAAAATGTAATTTTACATAAAAACAACTTAAAATCCTCCAAGCTTGAATAGCCTCAGAATATAGACCACATGAGGCCCCAAACTGTTCTCTAGTATCGGATCCAAGCCTCTTCCTAGATCCTGGACTTGCTGGAAAGCACTTTTTCCAGCTAAGGCTTGGGTCCTTCTAATTTGCATTCACCTGTCCCTCACCAGGCTGTTCCTGCATATGCTAGAGGCCTGCCATTATTTTATCTTAGCTCTCCCCACATTCTCACCTGGCACAGCTAGACTCCAAACATAACTTCTCAGGGTCGGGCTCACCAGAACACAGATGGTCACATGGCCACATGGGCTCAACACATGTCCACTCAGAAAAAAGGCCGCCCAGAGCTATGACCTACCTCAATCACATCTAGCCTCTCCAGTACCAGGTCTCTCCCTCTCTGCCTACCAATTTTGCACCCCTAAAACCCAGATCGAGCAGGGTGGTGGTGGCGCACACCTTTAATCCCAGCACTCAGGAGGCAAAGTCAGGCAGATCTCTGAGTTCGAGGCCAGCCTGGTCTACAAAGAGAGTCTGGGACAGCCAAGGCTACCCAAGGAAACCCTGTCTTGAACACAACAAGACAAAAACAGTAACAATAACAACAACAAAAAAGAAATTCAGACCCAATCTTGGAATCTGTATTATCCTTCCAGTCCTCACTCAATTGCTATCCCAAACAGGCTCTCACTGTCCTTCCTTGTCTCAGAGCACTCCATCATGCCTCCTCCCTTTACCCAGCTCAGTGCCCTTCAAGGACATGTGAGGGCCACCTTTCCTACCACAGGATCCCAGGCCTCAGCAGGAGCACAGCCTGGAAGAGACTCCCAACAGCTGTCAAGCAAACAGACAAAAAATTCCCTAGTCCCTGACTCCAGCTAACCACCAGTCTTCCCACTGTGTCTCTAACACCTATCCCCTTTCACTCAGGCAGGCAAACCCAACATTGTGACAGCGTCAATCTGCCTTTGCCCACAGTCTGCCCCTCCCCCAGGGCTTCCTCACACAGAGACTTACACAGTCCTGCACAGGTAATTTCAGGTTCTTCCATGTAAGTACTCAACAGCAACAACAGACTGTGCTTCCCAATATTGCCCATTACATTGTCCATAAACCCCAGGTCCAGAGGGGAAGTAGCCATATCCCTGCCTAGGATAGTGGGAGAAGGTTGCACAGAGATATCCTATTGAACCCTGAGTAAAAAGAGGCTTCTCACAGCCCCAAAAGGTGACTGGGCAGGGACTGGGGCCACTTGGCCACACTTGTGTTCCTATCAGCCATCCCAGCCTACCTTAAGCAGCTCTGTTTGTTCAGAGACTCCCACCTTGCTCCAGCCAGTCACTTCAGTAGAGATGAAAACCCTGAGCTGCACTGTACTCCAGGATCACAATGGTACCTTAGGCTCTTATATGTCCACAAATTTGTTGTTTTTTTTCTTTTCTAGGGTTGAACCTCAGTTGTGCTAGGAAGCGCTCTATGCCAGCCTCTGGATGGGAGGCATTCAGTGCTAATGTTCTTGCCTACATGCACAAGGCCTTGGGTTACACACACACACACACACCAACAGTGGCTTTCCCATTCAGGAGTCTCACTGACGACGAAGAGCAGCTCAGTCTCCTTCCTGCTTCTGCAGCAAGTCATGACAACATACAGGGAGCTTCCATCGTTGTCAACAAGAAGCAGCCTCTAGGTTCCTCATTCCACAAGTTCCTTGCCTGGAGCCACCTATCCTTGTTGCTGTCTCTGTCTCTAGAAAGAGGAAAAGCCCGCTGCACTCCCCAAAATCTCTAGCATCAGAAAAGTAACCTATTCAAACCCAAACCAAGAGCCTGGTTTACCAAGATCCTGGAAGGCCCTCGGCTCCCTCTCTCTTGTGCAACTGTGAGAAGCACCCCAGTAACCAAAGTGGACTTCTCCAGACATAAAAGCCATACAAGAAGGGCAGCCAGACATGCAGCATGCACAGGGCCTGCAATTCTAACTCCAGCGCAGATTAGGGGATTATGCAAGACAGAATGCTCTGCCAACATTACCCTCAGCAGGACATGCCAATCTTACCTCCCCCTGAACTGGCTTGTAAGAGCTGCTGTGAGAATGACAGGTGCTCTGCTTGCTGCTTCCCACTGCAAGGGCCAATTCTGGACCTCAAGTGTGCATACAGTTACCTGATTTACTTTCCTAATGAGACTGGGAAGTGCTGCTTAAACTTTAAACCATCATCTAATAGATTTCTGGGGCAGAAAGCAGCCCTGAGATTCCTGAAGCAACCCTACATCACTTCCTCCCCATGTCCTGTCCTCTCCTTGGCAGACACCCACAATAACCTCAGGCTCAAATGCCGACAAGGGCAGGAGGGAGGAAACTGGCCAGTGGACCTATATAAACAAACTGATCAAACCTGTGAGCAAACCTAAAATAAACCACAGGTCAGACAGACTGACCAGGGATCTTCTAGGATGGGCCAACTGCCAGGCTCCTTCCTTCTGCAAGTCAGTGGAGGGAAGTCTCTCCCCTTTTGGGGCCCAAATCTCCAGTTTGTACCAGTTTGTTCCTGTTTGTACCTGGCTCACAATGAAGAATGGAGATTCAGCAGAGCAGAGCACAGAGGAAAGCCAGGACGGAAGGTACACCTACCTGTCTGCTACCCAAAAAGATGCTTTTTAAAATCTGTGTGTGTGCCAATCTGGTGCACACACCTCAAGGCTCATGTATAGAGGTTAAGGGGAAAACCTAAGGTTTCACCTGCAGACAGAATGTCCTTTTCTAAGCATTCACTGCTGCTTACAATAGGATGGCTAACCCTTGAAGTATCCCAGTATTCTATATTCACTTCCACATCTGTAGGAGCATTAGGATCATAAGTGGATGCTCTGTATCCAGCTTTACTTGGAGGTTCTAGGTATCCAAACTCAGGCCCTCACACCAGCTTTACCCAGGAGCTATCTCCTTAGTCCCAAAAAGCTACTTTTTATTTTACTGTGGTACTAGGCTCAGGGCCTCTAGCATGCTAGTAGCATTAAGCAGCACCCTTGGCCTAACAGTTCCATTTCTAATGCATGACAAATATAATCAGACTGTCACTCACACTCAGGACTCAATATCAAAAAAAACTCCAAAATGGCCAGAAAGATGACTAAGCGTAGTAAAGGCGCTTGTGTGCTACAACTCTGGCAACCTAAGTCCATTCTCTGGAACCCACATACAACAATAAACAGCTGGGCGCAGTTATGCATACCTTTAACCCCAGCACTCAGAATGCAAAGACAGGTGAACCTCTGTGAATTCCAGGACAGTCAGGTACCTAGAAAGACCCAATCTCAAACAGCAAAAATAAATAAAGCAGGCAGTACCACTCATTACTGATGTCAAGCTCCTACCTCTTTCTTCCCCAGGGTTCAGCACCAGGAAACATGACTTCTACAGGTGGACAGGAGAAAAGATTACATAAAACTTTGCTGCAAAAATGTTTAAGCAAAACCAAAAACAGGTTGGAGATGGCTCAGTGGTTAAGAGAACTGGCTGCTCTTGCACAGACTCTGGTTCAGTTCCCAGATATCAACCCACATAGTGGTTCACAACCATCTACAACTCCAATTCCAGGGGATCCCACACTCTATTCTGGCCTCTGCTGGCACCAGGTATACACACAGTACACATTCATGCAAACAAAAAACAAACAAAAAAAGGAAATCTCTGAAAAATAATCCCTTTTAGACATAACGCTTTCATTTCAGCACTCAGAAGATAGAGGCAAGTGCATCTCTGTGAGTTCGAGAGCAACCTGGTCAACTTATCAAAAGTTCTAGGCAGCCCAGAGCTACCCAGTGAGATCCTGTCTCAAACAAGCAAGCAAACTTTCCTGGAGTGAAAAGTTCATCTATCAAGCAAGTTAAGAAAATGGCAAGCCAGTGGGGCACAGTGGTATACCCCTGTAATCCTAGCACTCTGGGAGGCAGAGGCAGGCAGATCTCTCTGAGTTTTGAGGACAGCCTGGTCTACAAAGCAAGTCCAGGACAGCCAAGGCTATACAGAAAAATCCTGCCTCAAAAAAAAAAAAAAAAAAAAAAAAAGTTAAAGAAAACGAAAAAGGCAAGTGGGAGTGCAGAGATGTCCAGTGATTAAGAACACTAGCTATTCTTGTAGGGGGCCTGAGTTCGATTCCTAGAATCCACATGGCAGCTCACAACCATCTGTAATGCTAGTTCTAGGAGATCTGGTACCCTCTTCTGGCTTCCTCCAGTATCAGGCACGCACACTGTACACATACATTCATGCAGGTAAAATAATCATACACATAAAATAAAAAATAAATCTAAAAAAAAAGATGAAGAATAAAAGGCAAGCACACCAAGAACAGTGCTCTGATCAATGAGCATGACAGAACCCCCTAAAAGGAGCTGGCTCAAGAACCCCTTTAAGGAAATCCCACCACTTGTAAGAGTAGACCTGCTCACAAGCTGGGGCACCAAATGAGACATCGGAGAAAGGGCAGGCATCCAGTCAATGGCACCCAAGCCAAGTATGCCACAGGCTAAGTGACTCAACCAATTCAATCCAGCTCCAAGACAAACAGCTCTTTCGTTAACCTAGTACTCATGATACATAACTATGATTCCAGCTTCAAGAAGCAGAGGCAGAACCATCGCAAGTTCAAGCCCAGCCTGGGCTACAGTCAAAAAACAGGAAGCAGGGGCTAACTAAATAACCTAGAAGGACCTGCTGTTCACAGGCTTGTGCCTACCCCAGTGCTGTAGTGGGGGAAGAGATATAAAGATTGCTGGGTCTTGCTGGATGCCAACCAAGCTGGGATAAGTGAGCTCCAGGCTCAGAGAGACTCTGTCTCAAAGAAACAAGATAGAGGATGTGCACACAGAATGCTTTCTGCTGCTTTGTTTTCCTAGTCAAACATCCAAAGGCAGCTGGGGAAAAATTGTTCCATTTGTGAACACAAATAAGGATGAGGACACAAGGAACTACAGCTCTGTATCTCTACCACAAAACTCACATCTGGAAACTCAAAAGACCAGAAATGTAGACTTGAACCCAGGTCACCAACAGAAGTAAGCAGCCAGCTAAGGTGGTGATGGTATTCCTGAGTGCCAGTTCAAAGGCCAGCTGCTGCAGAAGCTGTGTCTGGAACAGTGCTGGGGAAGGGCAGAAATCACATTTATTATACAGGTGCTCCTCTCTCCTTCTGGATAGTCTGACCAACATGCAGATGAGAATCCTGCTCCCAAACCCTCCACACTCAGGGCTGAAGAGATGCCTCAGCAATTAAGAGCAATGGCTGCTCTTGCAGAGGACCCAGGTTCCATTCCTAGCATGAACAAAGTAGCTCACAACCACCTGTAACTCCAAATCCAGGGGATCTCATGCCCTCTTCTGACATCCACAGACACCAGCCAAGCACCTGGTACATGCAAGAAAAATATTCATACACAAAATAAAATCAATAAATCTTAAAAAAAAAAAAAAAAAAAAAAAAACCCACCTACACACCCTTGGCTTGTGGTAGGAAAACCCAGTCACATAACAAACTCCAGGCCAGGGCTATACAATGGCAACCAATTATATTTAAAAAAGAAAAGAAAAAAAAAAATAGCCAGGCAGTAGTGGCTCACGGCCAGCACTTGGGAGGCAGAGGCAGGTGGATCTCTGAGAACTGAGGTCTACAGAGTGAGTTCCAGGAAGTCAGGGCCACAGAGCGAAACCTTATCCTCCACCACCACCCCACCACACCCAAACAAAGAAAAAAAGAAAGACCCAGTTGCTGAATCTGAGTGATTCACTGGGGAGGTTTTGGCTCCAAGGTGAGACGAGTGGAAGCTGGGATGCCTTGTTTGCTGACACTTTCCACTTCTCTCATAGCCATCCTAGGAAATCAAAAAGCAGAGGCTATGTGGCCAGGTGGCCCACCCAAGATGAAAAAAGGTTAACCTGAGAGGTCACAGACAGCTCCGTTTGCCTATTCAAGCTGCCAAAGAGCTACCTGGAGAGCTGTTCTGCAGAAAGGACGCTAGAAAAATGAAGCACAGCTCGGTGTGGTGGCACAGCCTTTAATTCCAGCACTTGGGGAGGCAGAGGCAGGCTGTGAGTTTGAGGTCAGCCTGGTCTCAGACAACCATGGCTACCTAGAGAAACCCTGTCTCAAAAAACCAAAAAAATAAATAAATAAAAATTAAAAAAGAAAGAAAAAGAAAAATGAAGGACCCTAGTGCTCCTAGGGGCCACTGTGTGCACCACTCCACAACCCAGCAGTGGATGACAAAAAGTTAGGTAGAATCCATAGCTTGCAAAGGGTCCATGGCAGATCTACACAGTAACAGCTAGAGGTTCCCCTGAAACCAGGGTGCTGGGCACTATAAGGCGGCTGCCTTCTTTCCTGAGAAGGACAGAGCCAACCTGGCCATTTGGTGTTGCCAGAGACGTCTGAGACGAGTTGAGACTTAGCGAGAGCAAGAGAGAGTGAAAGAGAATGAGAAAGGAAGAAAGGTGGGGGATGAGTTCTTCAGAACAGCCTAGAAGGTGACACTTTCCAGCACCTCCTCATGGTCCCGGACTTTGCCTCCTTCATCTGGACGGAACATGAGACCAAGCTGTGGCACAAAGCTGAGGCGAGATTCCACAGGGTGCAGACATTGACGATCAGTTCCAGAGCGAAGGGTGCTCCATACAGGAGTGCACTATGGCCTGGCATCCCTCACAGCACTCCAATGTGAAGCCCATGCCCACACCCTAGGCATGAAGGGATTGTGAGCATTCCTTATCTCACTAACTCCCAACACAGCTTCCCCAAGCAAATCAAAAGCTCCACCCCTTTTCCAGAAAAGGAGACCAAAGGGCGGTTCAGCAGCAGCCAGTCACTAGCAGTGGCAGGCGGGGCTCCTACCCTGGCAAAGCAGGCTAAGTCAGGCCATGCAGCAGTCTAAAGCACTCAACGACACTACCTCAGCCAGGCTGTAGAACAGAAAGATCAAACTAGCCAGGTGGGGTCATGCTGAGGAGTTGGTAAGAAATCTTTCAGACAAGTGGCCTTTACTCTCTCCCCTTCCACAGCTCCACCTAGTAGATACCTCACTATCTCTAGGGACAAGTAGTCCCCAGGGTCCTTCAGCCTCAAACCAACACAACTTCCATCACGACCTCCTAGGAGCTCCTCTCCCCTCCCCAACCCCCAGTGCAGATGGGTACTCTGGGCTCTAACAGAAGTGTCACCAGCCCTTTCTTTCATATGAAGGACCCCAGAACTGAAACTAGAACAAAATACAGAATGTAAATCCCTAAAAATGTCATCAGGAAAAAACAAGTGCTTCCTCTAAGGATGAAGAGAAGAGGCCAGTGTACCCCGCAGAAATGGCAAGAGGACCTGACTGGACAAGCTGTGAGCTCTCAGTCCCATCCTGAGGCTACCTATAGGTACTCTATTAAAATAAATTCCTTTGTCTTCTAAAAGAGTAACCTACATTTTCATCAGACAAAAAGAGGTCACAAATACAGCCTAGAAAGCTCGGGGAGGCGGAGAAATGGGGGAATGAAGTCTGACATTCCTCCTGATTGAAAAGTCCTGGACCACACTATGCTCCAGGAATCTTCCAGACCCAGGCAGAATGGACATTCTTCTTTCCCCTAGTCTGGGAACTTCTAATTTGCTGTGCGTTCCTAGTTCAACCCGAAAAGGCCACTTTGTACAGGTGGCACACGAAAGTCAGTCCTGCCACCTGATAGTCTGTCACCCCTGAAGCAGCATCCATGACCACACTCAGCCTCAAACTGTGGCACCAATAACTTGTTCTTCTGGTTCTTCGTAGGAAACCCCAGCCATGCTCCTCTAAGACTGCACCTACCAGCCTGTTTCGTAATCTTCCCAGCTCTCTACACTGAGCATAAATTAAAATTACTTCAATTATGAGGGCAGAGAAAATATCCCTGCTGCTCCCTGAGAGGGACAGAAACACTGGAGTCCAGGCAGAAGCTTTCTCAAAACCCAGGCACTCAGCTGCTGTGCTGGGGCTGCTCTTAAGCCCAACTCTCTTAATTTTCTCCAGAACAACAGATAGCTGAGTGTGGTGCTGCTTGCCACCCATCCTTTCAGTTGTCTGTTCAGACCTAGCAAAGTCCTGGCCTGAGCTGTCTGGCCCCCTTTGATGGAGTCCCACGGCTCTCAGGGGAAATCCCAGCTGCCAGCCTGCCAAGCCTGTCATGGAGGGGGGGGTAGCACCCAGAGGAGGGGGAGCTTGTGTGCACACTCGAGCTCTCTCTCTCACACACTGAACAATTTCAGTCTGGCTTCAACTCAAGCACTCTTCATCCAAACACTCTCCCTTTTTCTCTTGATGTACTCAACCCCCACTTATTATGTGACTCCCCCAAAGGGAAAAGCCCCTATTGCAGGCCCACAAGGCCGTTTAGCCCTTCTCCTTCTGTCCCCTCTAAGTTTTCTTGGCCCACTAATTTCACTGCACCTCTCCCGAGCAGGGATTACTAGTCAGAGCCACAGGCACAGTATGCACAATGATATGCACTGAATAAATCAATCTGCAAATCACTACTTGCAATGCCAGAAATTCACAGAATAATTGATGCAGAACAAGTCAGACAGCTACTGGAGAATTGAGCATCTAAGTGTTAAAAATATGCTTCATTACTCAAATAAAGGTTGAGGGCTGTACCAAGTTTGGGGACAGCCTGGGCTATAGAATAAGTTCTAAACCAGCCTTGACTACAGTGACACCCTGTCTCAAAAAGAAAACCAAACCAACAGAAAATAGCTCCTTCCTGGGGGTGGGGGTGGGGCAGTATGAGGACACAACAGCTTCCAGAAAGCTTCCCCAGGAAGCTCGAGCCCAGACACTGTACAAATCCGTCACCATCACAACGTGCCATCACAGGGCCTGTCAAATGACACATTAATACAGGTGACATGACACGAAAGAAATGTCATCAAAGTGGAACTAACAAGGCATGGTGACCAATCAGTAATACACAAACACTCTCATTTCCTGCACTACACTGCTTCCAAAAAGAAAGGCAAGCCTTGAATTAAAGAGAGGGTTGTGGTGGGATACTCAATTGAAAAAGATGCTTGCCTCTAAGCCTCATCACCTAAGCCCTTTTTCTAGAATGCACATGGTGGAGGAAGCAACTTCTGAAAGTTGTCCTCTGACTCCACACATGCTCATGAGCACACACACACAATAAAGAAACATTTAAAAAAAAAAAAAAAGAAAAAAAGTTTTAGAATTTTAGGGAGCAAATGAAGAATGAGAGGTGGGTAGTGAGTGAACAAAGCCGAGGGAACTACTCTCAAAACTCCCACACTTACTGCTTCCTGAGCCTGAAGCAACAGCTCCTCAAGGGCTGTGCCCCTCAAAGGCCAGCTGGATTCTGTTCTCCAGGGACACAGCAAGGCTAGCATGGTGTTCTGGCGACAGATTACTGCCGCCTCCATGCAGAGCTACGAGGAGCTTGTCTCATGTTCTGGAGCTGGGGAAATTCTCAGAGGCTGGCTGAAACAGTAGCATTCCCAACCTCTAATGAAGAGGGAACCACAGAAGCCCACCTCTGCCCCTCTGAGGAGTGCTGGGCAGACAGCAGGACCTGCTGAAGCTGCAATTCCTCAAAAGGAAAGTAGGCATTTCACACCCTGAATCTAAGGGGTCTTTTTTGGTACTTGCTGTATCTGCAAAGGAAACTTGGCACACCCACACAGTAGGTTCTCGAATCTGAGAGCCAGGTCTACGCTACAGACTGGAGGGCATTCACGAACAGTGCTGTAGTATAATATTGCTTTAAAGTTGTAACCACCGAAGAACCAGAAAAAGACTGAGACTCTGCATACTGGGTTCCGTCCACAACCAGGTGTCGCTTTGTGAATGGACACACACAAATTAACAGAAGTGGGGAGTGCTGTGTACTCTTAGAAAACAAAAAGAAGTGCCGTGAAGAATAAAATTTAACATTCAGAAGACTCACCCAGACTTTGTCCTAAAGACTCCCAAGCCTCGAGATAAGGGTAAACTACCTGCAGTGGGGTCAGGTACATAGAACTTGCAACCTCTGCTAAACTGCAGGGGCAGGGAGGAAACACACCCCCCAGACTGCCATATAGGTCCTAATAAGGGATCCCCATTCATTTCTGGGTCCCAGGGAGCGCAGACCCGTATCAGTGTCCGGCTGCGGCTGCGGCCTGCCCAGAAGCCTTTCCTTGTTGAAGTGATCAATTCCGATTCTTGGCATTAATCCCTTTAAAAGGCCAGCTGCTGCTGTCTAGTCACTGATGCCAACCCGTTCCAGGTGGAAGAGAAAAAAAAAAAAAGAAAGAAATTAATAGAACCACCTCATAGACCCGGAGGCAAATTTAAAGTGGAGGGCCGTGAGGCAGCCAGGAACCAAGACAGGGAAGGGTCCCGTGGCTCCCCGGGGTCAAGCAGGAAGAGCGCGAGCCCAAGCAGGACAGGGGGGGTGGGGGGAGAGGGCCGGCCCTGCAGGCGTGGGCGCGCGGGGACTCTTATTCTGACACGGGATCCTCCGCCGCCGCCACCACCGCCGCCGCTTCAACGCCGCCGCCGGGCCGGGACCTCCGACCCTCGCATGGACCCCCACCCCACGCCACTCGCCCACGTGCTGCGCGCCCGCTGCCCCCGCCAGTGCGGCCTCCCAGTTCGGAAAGCTCAGTAGGCAGTGAGGCGCCTCGGCCACTTCCCGGGACCCCGGCCCCCAACCCCACGTGCAAGGGCGGCGGGGAACTTTCCTGCGGCGCGGGCGGAGCGAACGGCAGCGCAGCTCGCCGTATGCGGCCGCGCTCCCACTTTCCCGCGCCCCCGCCCCGCCTTGCCAAGTTTGCTGGGAACTTACCGGGCCGCGCGCCGACCGGGCCCGGGGGCAGCGCGCGTATCCACGAGGCGGGGGGCGGGGGGCACCGGCCGCGCGTGCTCGCTGCGCCTGAGGGGCCGCCCGGGCCCGCGGCGCTCGCTTCGCCGCTCCGCCCGCCCGCGCCGCCGGCCAGATAATGCGCCCCTCGGCCGCACACATGGAGCCCGGCGCCGGCGTCACCGCCCGGGACATGCGCACCAGGTCAGCGCGCCCGGCCCGCGGCCCCCAAAACACCGGGGAGCTCTTAAAGGCGACGCCGCCCGTCCGCGCCCGGATGGGCGGGGCCCGGCAGGGGAGGGACTCCAGTGGGCGTGGCCTCTGCGGAAGCGCCGCCCTTCCCGCCCCGTAGACTCGCGACTCTGATCGAGGCGGCTGAGTTTCCCACTCGGTTGGCTGCGCGCGCCCCAGGCCGTGGCCAGCTTTGTGCGCACAGCTCGGCCGCGCCCAGGGCTGACTCACGCTGACCTCGCCCGGGCCCTACGCGGCCACCTCTGGCAACTCTTAGACACGCGCCCGGGCCTCTCGAGGCTCCTTCTCAGGAACTTCGGTGTTGACCTCCTATAAGAGGGTGCGATTGGCTGAGCGGTTCCCTCCCTTCCAAAGGCTTCAACCTACCCAATGAGCCGAACCCTCCAGTCACCCATATCTGGCCTGTGCCTCTGGAGAAGACTGGATCCCCAAGAAAACAAACCTGCGTACAACCCTCTCCGGTAGCACCGAGGAGACCATATAACCAGAAAGGAAGCGAATTTGGGAGGTTATGAAGCACCTAAAGCCAATTTAAAATTCCAACAAGGAAAGTAAAGTACAAAGTTCATAGAAAACCTCTTTAGGGCCAGCGGGATGGCGCTATGGGTTTAAGAAGGCTACCACCAAACCGAAAGACCTGAGTTCCATCCGCACAAACACACGCTCACAAGTGAAACATGTTAATTCAAAAAACATCTGGAGCAATGGCTCAGCAGTTAAGGGTACTGGCTGCTCTTTGCAGAAGACCCCAGCACTCACTTGGTGGCTTACAACCATCCATAACTCCAGTTATAGAGGATCTATTTATGCCTTCTGACCGCAAATACATACCTAGTGCACAGACATAGATGCAAACAAAACACTCATACACATCATAAAGAAACCTTAAGAAAGCCAGGCTGGAGGGTCTCAGAGGTTAAGAGCACAGGTTGCTCCAGCACCCACATGGCAGTTCACACTGTCTATAACTCCAGTTTCAGGAAAATCTGGCACGTTCACACAGACACACATGCAGGCAAAACACCAATGCACACAGACATGAATAAATTAATAAATAAGTATCCAGGGCTGGAGATCTGGCTCAGTGAAAGACCTGGGTTCTGTTGCCGGCAGCCACATGCAGCACTGATGAACATGCGGGCAAACACTTGTACACGTCAATTGTTAAAAAATTATCACAAAAACTTAAAATAAATCCTCAAGCTGGGTGGATCTCTGAGTTAAAGGCCAGCCTGGTCTACAGAAAGAATTCCAGGGTAGCTAAGGCTACACAGAGAAATTCTGTCTTAAGGGGGGGGGGGGAAGGAAAAGAAAGCCTAGTGTAACAAAGCAGTTGGCAACATCAGAATCACCAAAACAGACTCCTGCCTGTTCCTATTCCAGCCTTAAAACAGTGATGAAACAAACACCTGGACTCCTGAAAACTGCTCTAGTGGCTTTTTTGTAACACACAGAACTGAAACATGTGTTACTGCACTACAACTGTAACAAAATCTTATGGCTACTGTTGTTAGTTGGGAAAACCATTAATGTACTTCCCGCCCATAAGTGGGTCTCACCTCAAATTTGAAAAATAGTTCCTGTGGAACAAGCTGTACAAAAATCCTCGCCCTCAATGCTGCTTTCCTAAAACACTTCTGAATTCTCTGCGGAGGTCCACACACCGGTTGGCAACTTTTGTCACTGACCCTTCCCCACACCTAAACCTTCCAAGTATAACACAACATCTTGCAGGACCTCCCGGAGAGAAGCATTCCTCCATCTCAAAAAGATACAAAATACCAATGAAGGAAGGACCTGCCCTGGTGAGTAAATGCAAATACTTCAGCTCAAACAAAAAGCTCTCAAACTTGACTAGCTGTATGTAGTTCAGGGGCCTCCTGCCCCATCCATGTGCAAGGATGGGTAAGCAGTATCCAGGGCTTCAGCTGCACACAGCACGGTTGCTCTAAGAGCTGCTGGTGCCACAATGATTAATCAGAAGAGGTGCATTACTGCAAAATAAGCAAAATGTTACCTCACGTGCTTCACCTGGTTCCTATAAATGCCAACTTAATTAGCCATGAACAGAACCAAGTGTGGTCAAGTAGGAGCCCTGAAACTCCAGGCGAAGGTAAGGATTCCTGAGTCTGAGCTGCTGAGCCCATTGAGTCACCAAGGTGTCAAACTGTCCAGCTTAAAGGAAGCATCAGCTGTGACATGCTAATGACACAACCCTATGGGCTGGTGACAGGTGGGCTGCTCCAGAGGGGCAGTCTCGAGTTCTCCAGCTGAGAAAGTATTGGGTGGAAAGCAAAGGTGAAACACTACAGGGTTTCCTTCTGTGACAGGAATAGAGCCAGGGGCACAAATGATGAAGTGACAGTAGGTGCAGGCCTCTTGGCAGGTCCCTTTTTGGCTTAGCTGCCTGGATGGAAACCTCCCTGCCCTGATGCCTTGGGCTGGCTTTTATGAAACATGAGGCAATCAGCTGCTCACACCACTATCCATGCTGCAGACACCTAATTACCATGCTGTTTTCCTCTGCTCTCCCACCCTACGAACAAGCTGTTAGTCAAACACTTCTCTAGCAGGGACTGTAGCTCAACAGTGGAGTCCTTGCCCAGCATGCCTGAAACCCCAGTAAAGTGGGGGAGAGGAAGGGGGGAAAAAAAAAAGCAAAGCTTTGCTAATAATAACCAGGCCTCCTTACACCCCAATCGCTGTAAAAATAGTCTAATTATCTTTTAAATGCATTATTAAATAAACTAACATCTGAGCCAGCTCCTACACAATGAAGGTACTGAAGGTGCTTGGAGGGGGCTTAATTCCATAGTCCTGTCTCCTTTTATAGCAAAGGTTGGGTTGGCCCAAGCATCAACAGCAAGTGCAGGAGTGCTTGGGCTGCTGAACGCTGGAAACACTGCACTTTTCTTCTTCCTCCTCCTTCTTCTTCTCCTTCCTCCCCTACCCCCCTCTGATTTTTCGGAACAGGGTTTCTCTATGTAGCCCTGGATGTCCTGGAACTCACTTTGTAGACCAGACTGGCCTCAAACCTAAAAATGTGCCTGCCTCTGCCTCTGGAGCGCCTGTTTAAAGGCGTGTGCAACCACACCCAGCTGGACGCCACACTTTTCCATTCGAAAGTTCCTTTAAAGTTCTGGTGAACAAAACTTAAAATGCATTCCTAACTGAAGGGCAAGAACTAGAACACAGGTCCCAAGAGCATAACACGTGAGAAGACAGCAGGGCATACTCTAGAAACTGAGGGAGAGTGAGGCAGAGAGACAGGACCCCTGTTTACAGAACATATTCCTAAGAAACACTGAAGTCAGCAGGTGTAAACACATCATCCATCTAGCACTCAGGAAGCAAAGGCAGGAGGATCAGGAGTTCATGGCCATCTTGAATTACATGACATCCAGTCTCAAAAAACTGAAAAAAGGAAGAGAGGAGAGAGAGAGACTAGGACTCTACACTCAGCTGCAGCTCAAGAGATAAGCCAGTGACTAGAAAATTCAAGGTCTTTGGTTCCTAGCAGCATAAAAGAAAAACCAAAGAGCCATTTGGCCTGGGGACACCAGCCAGCCATCCTGATACAAGAAGCTGAGGCAGCCTATACTACCAAATGAGTTCAGGGCCAGTTTGGGGAACTTAGACAATGTCAGGTCCCCCAAGAAATTCCTTTTCCTAAAGTCTGACGTTTAGACAGACTGTGTTTCAAAGTGAAAAAGAAAGGTAAAGCTAGGTTAGTGCTAGAGGGCTTGCCATTCATGTAGAGGCCCCATGTTCTATTGCCAGTGTAGGCAGCTGAGGAAGTCAGGCATAAATGTGCAAAGAGTGGATGAAAGCCATGTGCAGTGGCACATGCCTGTAATCCCAGCACTCAGGGAGACAGAGGCAGGCAGAACTCTGTGAGTTCCAGGCCAGCCTGGTCTACAAAGTCCAGGACAGCCAAAGCTACACAGAGAAACCCTGTCTTGGGGGTGGGAGGGGTGAGTATATGAGGTCCTCAATGAACATCTATTATTGGCATGGGTACAGCCACATGAAAGACCCAGTGCCTCAGACCCATGGGAACTGGCAAAGCCTTCTCCCAGGGTGAGGTTCAGAGGGATGACAAAGCCTTCCTCTGGTTCCAGTTCAAATGTTGGCAGTGTGAGCAAAAAACTAGCAACCACAGCTTCCTCCTCCAGGATGCAACAGGAGACTGCTCCCCGACAGAAGCTCCTACCCATACCAGCTAACTCCACCCCTGTGCTACACATACTAAACACCCTGAGGTGCCAGGTTGTTGTATAGTAGATGTCCTCAATCAGAGCAAGCACATCCTGATTCCAGCTTTTCTCTGTTCTTTCCTCATTCTTTCACCACCCCACTCAGGTTGTCAGGACCAAGGCATGCAGGATGAGGCACCTCAGTATGAGGGGAGAGGAGGGAAAAAGGACAGAAGGAAGAAATAAAAGACAGGCAGGCTGAGGAGTCACAGAGGAAGAGCTAAGAGCCTCTCTAAGGATGTGACACTTCAAGAAGTTCCTAACACATGAATTATGGAAAATGCTCCAGGCATCCAGAACAGCGAAGCGGCAGGCTGGAGCAACTATTATAAAATACCTGGAAAGGGGCTGAAAAGTCAGCTTCAAGCTAGCAGGAGGGCTCACTGGGGAAAGATGCTTGCTGACAATCTGAGTTCAATCCCCAGGACCCCACATGGTAGAAGGAGAAAACTGACTCCTGTAATATATATATAAATATGTATATATTTAACTAGATAGACAGATGATAGATATAGTTTATTTAAAAAAAAATACTACTGGCAGGGTCAGGCTGGTGGTGTTGCTTATTAATTGAGTAGAACTCATGCTGGGCATGAATGAAAAACTGTTTTCTATCCCTAGAACCAAGACAATAAAAACAAAGCTGGTTGAAGGACATAACAACACATGACTGCAGACCCAGCTGTTCAAGAAAGGGGAAGATCATTTAATTTAAACTCAGGAGTTTGAGGATAAGAGATAAAACTCAGGGTCCAACCCCAGCACCACAGATACCTATAATCCTGGAACTTTTCATTTATTGTATATGTATAAGTATTTGCTGGCATTTAAAGAAGTGCATCACATGAGTAGAAGTCAAAAGAAGGAATGTGTGCTGCCTAGTTTTATGTCAACTCAACACCAGCTAGGTTCATCTCAGTGCAGGGAAACTCCAACTGAGAAAAAGCCTCCATAAGATTGGGCTTAGACAAGTCTCTAAGGCATTTTCTTTTTGTTTCTTTTTTTCTCTTTCTTTCTTTCTTTTTCAGAATATGAAAATTTATTACTGTGTTTCCACTGTCAACATTTATGATTTTGGTCTTTCCTTCTTGCCTTTGTACAGGACCAAGAGACTCCAGGAATATCACCTACAGCATGACCTTTTTGGCCAAATCCAGCAACCAGAACTTCATCGTTATCCTTGATGAAGTTCCAGCAGTCGTCATTAGACACACACACTGTGATCTTCTTGCTGTTCTTGATCAGCTGCACCCTGACACACTTCAGATAACAGAATTTGGCTGTGTGACTTCAACTCCTATTTTTTCCAGCACAATTCCCTTTGCATGAGAGGCATCTCCAAAGGGATTGGACTTCAGGGGTGTGCCCAAGTGGGCTTTCTTGTATTGTTTATCACGCCACTCCTGGTCCCTTCTGTGACTTCGGAGTTTCCTGCCAATATGGAGACCATGACACTTGCCCATCCTGCCAGCGACACAGGCAGGAGAGAAAGCTCTAATTTTCTTAATTATTGATCGAAGAGGACCCAGCCCACTGTGTGTGGAGCTATCCCTGGGCTGGTGGTCCTGGTTCTGTAAGAAAGCAGGCTGAGCAAGCCATGAAGAGCAAGCCAGTAAGCAGCACCCCTCCATGGCCTCTGCAGGAGCTCCTGCCTTCAGGTCAGTGCTCTGTTTTTGTCCGGACTTCCATCGATGATAACAGTAATGTCGAAATATAAGCTAAATAAACTCTTTCCTCCCCAAGTTGCTTTAGTCATGGTGCTTTATCAAGTAATAGTAATCCTGGAACTGGAGTTACAGATACCCGTGGGCTGCCATGTGGGTACTAGGAACCAGACCTAGATCCTCTGGAAATGCAGTAAGTATTTTTTTTAACTTATTTTATTTTACCTGCATTGGTGTTTTGCCTACACATATGTCTGTGTGAGGGTGTCAGATCCCCTGGAACTAGAGTTACAGACAGTAACTCTTAACCACTGAGCCATCTCTCCAGACCTAACCCTAGAACCTGGAAAGCTGAGGTAAGAGGATCATTGCAATTTCCAGGACAGCCTGGGCTACAGTGAGAGCCTATCTCAAAGACAACAACAACAAAAACATAATGAAGTATCTATGTAGGTTCCCAAGCAAAGCAGAACTGACTCTGTAGGCTTTGACCAACTTTGAGATTACTGTTATCAAACAATGGTGAAAGGCCCCCGCTTGTTTCTTCAGAAAATCTCTAAAGGAATGAAGAAGGCAAGTGTGGTGCCGCAGGCATGACTCCCCAGCACTCAGGAGGCAGAGCAAGGAGGACTTAAGAAAGTCAAGGTACAGGTATCCACTCACAACATGCACACACACACACACACAGAGAGAGAGAGAGAGAGAGAGAGAGAGAGAGAGAGAGAGAGAATAATAAGCTTTTTTAACCTACTTATCAATACCCATTACCAGCATGTTGCTCTACATGTTTCCAGCTACTATGTTCCCACTCCTGGTAATATAAAATGCCACATCCACAGTTCATTCTGTGCCTCCAAAACAAGCTTTGAGGTCTCCATGTGCCCCTGATGCCACCCTTGCTCCCACAGGACTGCCAGCAACCTCAGAGCACTGAAGGGGTAAGCACTAACTACTCAGTTTAGCAGTAACCCAGAAGCATATCCCCTGCCGTCCCTGGCTGCACGTGTTAGTAGCAGCTAAGAAAAATTTCTTTGTGTCTACAAGTAATTTACAAAATCCCACCTACCAGCCCGGAGCAGCTAGTAATCCCAGCACTCTGAGGCAGAGGCAGGCAGATGTCTGTGGGTTCAAGGCCAGCCTGGTCTATAGAGTGACTCCAGGACAGCCAGACTACACATAGACCCTGTCTTGAAAAACCAAAAACTAAAGTAAAATTAAAAATAAAATAAAAATTCAGACAAGGAGGATACTAGACTTCCCCCCCTTTTCTTTCTTTTTCTCCTTTTGACACAGAATCTCTGACCCAAACTCACTATGGAGTCCAGGGTGACCCTGAACTTCTGATCCTCCTGCCTCCACTTTCTTAGTGCTGGGATGACAGGCATGCAATACCTCACCAGACTTCACATGTCCTGGGGATAGAACGAGAGGCTATGCATGCTAGCTGAGAGCCCTACCACCTGAGTGCCTTGGCTCTTGCTGATGACTTGGGGAAGGTGAGGGTTCCAGCAGCTGACTACTTTGTCATGGAGTATAAAGTTAGTGTGGCCGCTGTACCCAAAGACTCAGAAACTCCATAGGGCAGAGTAGCCAACCAGAGCACTGGTGTCCTGTTGTGCTGTCACCAGGTGACCTTCAGGGACATGCTTCTGAGGGGCTGCCAGGAGGTGTGGCAAGAATCAAGAGGCAGATGTAGGCAGTGCCTCTCAGGGTTTAGCAGTTGTAGAGTTTTTTTTCTTCCTTTCACATTTACATTCTGTAATGGAACTCACTTCCTTCTGCTTTACTTATGGAAGCAGTGGTATCTTTCTGCTATGACTGGACTGATGGAAACCATGCTTTCAGCACGAATCTTGTAGCACCCCTCCCCTGCAGACTTAATCTTGAGTGTGGATAGTGCCTTCTCCTACCCTGTGACCTCAGGAAAAGTACAAATGGCTTAGTCTCCAATAGTGTGTTTTCACCTGTGGATGTGGGGTACACAGAAGGCGCTCTTACAGAGCTGGACAGCTGTTACAGAGCTGGAGTACAGCTGACCATCTACTTGAGGCTGGCCAAGGTTGAAGCTGCCCAGGAACAAGCTGGTCCACTGTTCTATGACAAAACTTGTCCTGGGGGAATACCACACACGTGTCCACTCCCCCCAAATAGGGAATCCACACACACCACGGGTAGTACCAAAGTCCAACTTAATGAACCACTGAGTTGGGGGGGGGGTTGTTGTTATTGTTTTGTTTTGTTTTGTTTTTGAGACAGGGTTTCTCTGTGTAGCCCTGGCTGTCCTTGACTCACTCTGTAGAACAGGCTGGCCTCAAACCCACAGAGATCCACCTACCTCTGCCTCCTCTGAGTGCTAGGATTACAGGCTTGTACCAGCACACCTGGCTAAACCACTGAGTTTTATTGGGGTTAGTTAAAGAAGCAGAAATTACTCAAAGACAGCTGCATCACCAAAGTCTACCCCAACATGGATGACAGCTCACAAAGTTGGGAACCTGGAGCATACTGCATAGTTTTCAATCACCTCAATAGGTTGGACAGTGACCTTTCCAGGTGCCCCAGTAGGTCTAAACTTTTTCCAGGCAGCTTGGACTAGTTTTGCTTACTGAGGCAAGGAAGGTCCTTGTGAATCTGGTCACTTTCAGGGACTTCCTGAAGCTATTTTGAGTTCTTTATCTTCATGCTTAAGGAGCTTCACTGCAGAATGGAATGTTTAAATCTCAGAAGAGAGAAGGGGAGGAAACTATTACACAGCATCTGTGCTGGGCCGCAGGCTGGATATTTGCCATATGGACTTCAGGGTCTACTGAAGCTTAATAGGGTGAATGGGAAGAAGCTCACACCTTGCTGCATGAGACCTCACTTGAAGGGTGTGAGCAACACTGGTCTGACTTGCTGAGGGTCAGGAATGGGGCTGGATCAGGAAGTAAAGAGAATGCTGAAGCAAGGAAGGGACGATGAGGAAGATATATGTAGTCAGTGGCTAGATATTCTAAGGGAGAGAGTATAGGTACAGCAGGGACCCAATGTGATCTTTGACTTCCTTTGAAGTCAGTGATAGAACTCAACATTCTGGCATAGAAGAGCAGAAAATAGCTGGTGAAAATAGCTGGTGGTAGTGCACACCTTTTATCCCAGCTCTTGGGAGGCACAGGCAGGCAGATATCTGAGTTCAAGGACAGCCTCGTCCACAGAGTGAGTTCCAGGAGAGCCTGGGCACCAGAGTGAGATCTTGTCCCTAAAACAAACACATAATCAGAAAGCCAAATTACATAGATTGAATTTAGCCCTGTCAGACATCTATGTTTCTTGTAAGGATCTGAAACCTGTTAGATATTCTGACATGCTTCTGGACCTTCTAGGAGGCAAGAGTTGAGGTGGGCAGGTTCTTACTTAGCTATCCCAGGAATTCATGCCACCAACACCCAGAGATTTGACTTCATATTTAACCCTTTAAATGCCTTTGTTGGTAGTTGTCTTTTTTTTTTTTTTTTTCTTTTCTTTTCTTTTCTTTGAGACAAAGTCTGACTATGGAGCCAGGGTTTGCCTCAGACTTGAACTCTCCTTTTGCTTCAGCCTTCTGAATTCTTGGATTGTACATATGGGCCACCATATCCAGTGAGGGTTAATGCTTGACATACATAAAAGTTGATTCCCCTGCTCCATCTTGCTGGGATCTAGCATACACTCAGCAAGCATTTTACCTCTGAGCTACATTCCAGCCTTCCTTTCATTTGATTGAGTCACCAGGTTCAAGACTGGCCTTGAGCTCCTGCAGCCTAGGCAGTCCTGCCTCAGCCACAGGAGTCGGTGGGATTCCCAGCTTCTGCCAGCCAGCCAGGCTTGAAGGGAAGTCTTCCTGTTCTCGAGGTGGAACATGCTGCAGTGTGGCACTGCTTTGCACGCATGGAGGCATAGCTATGTGCTGCGAAGGAGAACAGAAAGTATTCTGTATAGGGTGGGGCTTCTCATCCTAGCAAGGAAGCCTTTGAGAAGGGTACATGTTCTCTGTTCTGAATAAGGTTGGGAGATATGCTGTTGAGCAGCTGGGAATGGTGGACTGATAGGAAACTTGTTTGGAAACTGTTTGGAACTTGTTCTCCTTAATCTGTGACCCAGGGGTATTTATTGGCTAGTGAGGGTCCATCCAGAGACTGAGCCTTCTCTGAGCATGAATGGGTGTCCTGAGATGCTGGCACCTAGATTAGACCTCCCTCCCTTTTTTTTTTTTTTTCCCCTATTCTGTTTTGTTATTTTTCTTTAATTTATGTAAAATGTATTTCTTTTATAAACTTTTGGGAGACTTAAAAATAGCAGGTGGAATCTTTTTTCTTTTTTTGTTTTTGTTTTCATTTTTGTTTGTTTGAGACAGGGTTTTTCTGTTTTTCTTGGCTGTCCTGGACTCACTTTGTAGACCAGGCTGTCCTGGAACTCATACAGATCTGGGATTAAAAGCACACGTGCACCACCACTGCCCAACTAAGTTCTTAATAATTTCTTAAAATACTTTGGGGCGCTTAGACAGGGTCTCACTATGGAAAATAGGCTGGCCACAAACTTAGACATCAACCTACCTCTGCTTCCCAAGTACCAGGATTAAAGGTGTACTCTACCAAGAGCTTAAATGATATGGCTCAGTGGTTAAGAGTACTACCTGTTCTTCCAGAGGACCTGGGTTCAATTCCCAGCACTCACATGGCAGCTCATAACTGTCTGTAACTCCGTTCCAGGTAATCTGACACCCTCATACAGACATACAGGCAGGCAAAACACCAGTGTACAGAAAATAAACAAAACCTTTTTTAAAAAAAAGGTGTACACTACCAAACCCAGTTTAAATTTTTTTTTTTTTTAAGATTTATTTTTATGCTAGGAGGTGGTGGCGCATGCCTTTAATCTCAGTGCTTGGGAAGCAGAGGCAGGCAGATCTCTAAGTTCAAGGCCAGCCTGGTCTATAGAGTGAGTTCCATGATAGCCAGGGATACAAAGAAAACCAAATATATATATACGTGTGTGTATTTTTTCTGTACATGTCTGTCCCACATCTGCAGGTACCCAAAGAGGCAAAAAGAGGATGTTGGACCCCCTGAAGCTATAGTTATAGGTGGTTGTGAGCAGTCTAGAAACTGAACTTGAACCCTCTGGAAGAACAGCAAGCCCTCTTAAGAACTAGACCATCTCTCTAGCCCTGAATTTTTTTTTCTTCAAACTGGAGAGGGTAGTGCCCACTATAATCCCAGAACTGTAGGGGTGAGAGAGGAGGACTATGAGAGTTTAAGGCCAGCCAGGGATGGTGGTACTACCTGCAATCCCAGCAGCACTCAAGGAATTGAATTCCAAACTGGCCTAGGCTACATAGCAAGAGTTTAGAAGATAAAGCAAAACAAAAAAACAGCTGGTGCTACAGTTCTGGCTACTTGAGAATACACAGTGAGGAGATCTTTGAGCCCAGGGTTTGTAAACCAGCCTGGACAACAAAGGAAGAGCTTGAAACTCTGTAGCCAAAAGGGGGCAGAGATAGAAAGATGGAGTTCCAGGCAGCCTGGGTAACACAGCAAGACCCTGTGTCAACAATTATTCAAAGCAGGTGGGGAAGTGCAGATAGGAAAGTAGCTGTAGATCTAGGGGCTTGCCTAACATGAGCAGGTCTCTGGTTTCCACACTTAGCACCACAGGGTTAGGGAGGAAACTTCAAAAGTGGAAAGGGCTTTGCTAGCTGTTAAAATAAAATAGTCTGTAAAATAGCTCTGCTATGGAGGGATGCCACAAGACCTACAAACACAAAGCATGGTGTTTTCCAGAGACTCAAAGAGCTGAGCATTCTGCTCTTGATGACCATCCCAAACTCTCCTGTTTGTCTCGACCAGTTGCCACAGCTCTCACTAATAGGCGTCGTAAGTCTCACAAATGCCACAGAACCTCCTGGCCTCTGTTTCCAGGAAAGAAACAGAAGCTAGGTGAGGAAGTTAGAGGAGCAGTGAGATTTCAGTTTGAAACCTCCCAGAAATAGACATCCAGGTTCCCAATGAGACTGGCTGCAGCACCGAGGAGTATTGTCCAGGAAAGCCCATGGGGTTCAGGCTTGTTTCCTTGTCTGGTGCTGGGCTGGCTCAGTGAGAATGATCATTCTGCTCACTCCTGGGCTGGTGAGACCCAGCACTCACTTCAGGCAGGCAATTACTGCTGTTGCTGGCACGGGAAGTCACATCAAGCAATAAACTCCACATTCCCAATTTTTAAATCTAAACTGTTATGTATTGGTTTGAGTCAAGGTCTCTCAGACTTGTATATCTCACTTACGTTTCAAACTTCCTATGTATCCAATAATTCCCGATCCTCCTGCATTGCTCACAGAGTTGATACTGGGCTGAGTGCTGGTTCTAGGTCTTTGTATGTGCTGCACAGTGCTCCACCAATTGAGTTACATGCCCTGCCCTAATAATTTTTTAAAGGGAGGAAGGGGGGCAAGATGGTTCAGTGGGTAAAGGTACTTGCTGCCCCCAGCCTCATTATCTGAGCTCAATCCCCTAGGCCCAAATGGCAGAAAAGGGCCATTGATACTCAGGTTCTGACCTCCACACAAATGCCAAGGCATGCACTAAACACCCACACACAACAAATATGCAAATAAATGAGCAAATTAAAAAAAAAAAAAAAAGGTGAGGCATTCATGAAGCTAGAAATGATGGTTCAGTGGTTAAGAACATTGACTACTCTTAGAGAGGACCTGGGTTCAATTCCCAGCACCAACACAGCAGCTCACAAACATCTGTAAATCTGTAATTCTATAATTCTACTTCTAGGATATCCTAAACCTTCTTCTGGCCTTCTTGGGCACCAAAAAGACATGTGGTACAGAGACATACATATAAGCCAAACACTCATGTGATGGCTATTCTTGGTTGTCAACTTGACCATATATTTTTTTAAAGATTTATTTATTATGTATACAGTATTCTGCCTGCATGTACACCTTCATGCTAGAAGAGGGCCCCAGATCTTATTATAGATAGTTGTGAGCCACTATGTGGTTCACTGGAATTGAACTCAGGACCTTTAGGAACAGCTGGTGCTCTTAACCTCTGAGCCAGCTCTCTAGCCCCAACTTGACCATATTTAAAATGAACTACAATGAAATGAAGGGCACACCTGTGACAGATTTTTTTTTTTTCCCATGGTTTGAAGTAGGTGAATCCACTTCTAATCAGGACTTTTGAAAGTGGAAGACACATGCCTTTGATCCAGTTCCTAAGGCAGGAAGACAGGCCTTTGATCTGAGCCACGCCTTCTTCTAGAAATCTCTGTAAGGACATGGAAGACAGAAGCTTTTGCTCTTTGCCTGTTTGCTCTCCCCTTGCTAACAAGTCCATTCTTTAGAGCCTACTTCTTCAAGACTCCACCATATACTGAAGACACCTAGCCTTGTAGCCTAAGGTAACTACTGGATTCTTGGTCTTTCCATTCATAGCTAGACACTGTTAAATTATCTGGACTGTGGCCTGTAAGTCATTCCAATAACTCCCCTTTCACTATAGATAGATAGATAGATTCATTCTATATTCTGTTACTCTAGAGAACCCTTATACAATCCATACATATGAAATTTATTTTAAATAATAAACACTTACAAGGCCAAGATTTGATGTCCAGCACCACAATACTATAATACTAACAATACTACTAATAATAATGGCAGCCAAGCCAGCCTTTTTTTTTTTTTTTTTCTTTTTTTGAGGCTCACTCCATATACCAGGTTGGCCTCGAACTCAGAGCTCTGCCTGCCTCTGATATTAACAGTGTGTGGTACCAAACCCAGTGGCATATACCACTCCAGAAGCCAAGTCAGGTGGATCTGTGTACCAGGCCAGCTAAGGCTATACAGAGAGAACCTGTACCAATCAACCAATCAGTCAATAAAAAATAATTTAAATGGTATTTTAAATTGTACTGGAGATTTAAGTGAAACTGAGAAATTAGGTTCTCATCTACCTCAGTAAATGAATAAAAACACTTGACAACCAAGGTCAACCCTGGGACCCAGATGGTAGAAGGAAAGAAGCCACTGGAAAAGCTGTAAATAATATAATAAATATATGTATGTAATGTCGATAAATAAATAAAACCACCTTATTAATGACTACATAGAAAAACCTGCCATAAGCAGAGCTCTTTTTTGTGGAGGAGGAGAGAGTGAGAAATATGATTATATTGCCAAGGCTGGCCTTCCAATCCACCTGTCTTAGCCTCCCAAGTACTGGGATTATTGGTGTTCAATACATACATAGCTAGAACTCTTCCTCAAGTACTCACGTTCCATTTACAGGCGACTTTACAGAAATTTATCCACACTCAGTGATATACCATTACACACAAACGGTGGGGGTGCAAACAGGAGCAAGGCAGAACACTGGACATTACAAATAACACTTCCACTCATTTCGATGGAACCACTCCACATAGTAGTTAATTCCCAGTTCCCAAAAAGACTCCTTATTTTTTATCCTCAACACCCCAGCCCCAGTGCTGTCTCCAGCAGGAAGGAAACCCTGACTTCCCTGGTTATTTCAGTTACATAAATCAACACTTCCTCAGGCAGAGCTGGACAAGGGCAGTGTTTGCACCTACATGCATTTCAGCGCTGCCCACCAACTGTAACCACCTTACATTACACTGTATAAAAGTACCTAGATCAATACTGTTTCTAACTACTCAAAGCTTTTTATTGCTGTAACAATCCTTCAAATGGAAAAAAAAAAGTTTAAAATTTTTTCCTGTTAGACGAACAAATATGAAGGCACAGCCATCCACCTGCAACATCTGTGGCTCATGAGACAATGGAGTTTCAGAGGAGAGTGAATCCCCTAAGTTTTTCATTTTACACATATAACCACACACAAAAATAAGTACATTAACAAATGTAAAATGTTTTCATTAAATAAATAAATAAATAAGCTAGCTCACGTAACGGCTCATGCCTATAGTTCCAGCACTCAGGAGGCTAAGGCAGAATTGTCACCTGTCTGAGTCCAACATGAGTGACATAGTGCGGCACTGTCTTCTAGACCCAGAACCCACATTAAAAATGCCAGGTGTGGTGGTGAACCCTGTAATCCCAGCACTAGGGAGGGAGACACAGGCAGACTCCTGGGAGGCCCTGGCCAACCAAGCTTACCCTACAGTGACCAGTGAAAAACCCTGTCTCAAAAAAATTTAATTATTTTTAATTATCAAACCAAAACCTTTTTCAAAGTTTAAGATAGACAGATGGACATATTTTAAAAGTTTAAGAGACTCAGGAGGCAGAGGTAGGCAGATTTATGAGTTTGAGGCCAGCCTGATCTACAAAGTCAGTTCCAGGATAGCCAGGGCTACACAGAGAAACACCCTATATCAAAAACAAACAAACAAACAAAAAACTTAAAAGCCAAAAGTCAAGCCAGACATGGTAACATGCCTTTAATCCCAGCATTTGTGAAACAGGGGTAGGTGGATTAATACTATAAATTCAAGGCTGGCTAAGTCTACAAATTAATATCCTGTTTTCATAGATAGATATGTCTATGTATATCTGTCTGTCTATTTACAAACAGACAGATAATCCTAATTTTATGTGGGACACTGCCTCAAATAAAAAAGGGGGGGCCAAAGTTACTAAACACCCTGGTATACTTCTATAATTCCAACATTAAGGAAGTAGAGGCAGAAGGATCTGTGAGGAAGGCTGTTCTGGGCAAAGCGTGGAGTTTAAAGGCAGCCTGGGCTATAAAAAAAAGACTGACTTTTCCAACATGGGAGGGCCTAGTTCAGATTTTCATCCATTATTTTCCCCCTGGGTTTTATCCATCTGTTGACACACGATTCACCTACTGTGATTATAGGGCTTTCACTAATTACTAAGAAAAAAATCCACTAAAAAAATAAAGAGTATCCTAAGTGGGCATGGAGGCACATGCCTGTAATCGCGGCCCTTAGGAGGCACAAGTTAGAGGAGCATGAGTCTGAGGCCAGTCTGAGCCACACAGCCATATTGCACAGAAAAACCTATCCCAAAAAAAGCAGAGGTGAAGACACAAGTGTCCTGTCCCCTCATTCCTAATTCACCTTACCCAGACTCTCCTCAGCCCCAGAGGTTGAGTTAGCATTGCCACAACTCTCTAGAACTGGGTCCTAGGGCCCAGGTGAATTCTGATCTCCTTGTGGGCACTAAGCCACACTGGGTGTTTCAAAGTACTATTATTATGTGTAGTTGAATGCCTTTGTGCGATACTTTCCCAGTCTTTTGTTCCCAAATCTGATTCATTACCATGAAAAAGGTTCATTTTTCAAGGCTCTGAAGCTTACCAGGTAACTGTTCCACATCCTATACTCCATTTCAAAATGTGGACAGGATTCTTTAAGATTACAACTCACCTACTTTTTGGATTCAAGTTCATTGTAATATTCTGTTTTGCCTCCAGTCTAATTAGTTATACATCTCTCCACTTGCCCTTCACTCACAAATTAGCCTATTTAACAGAGGGACATGCCAAGGCCAAAGCAAACACAAGTTCCTGCCACATAGTCAATCCTTCTCCCATCTGGTAACAGAACGTAGGAAAACTGAAAATCTTTCAACATTTGTTTCTTTCTGAGGATATTTAGCCTTGGCAAAATATCAAGCCCCTTCTGGTCTGGGAGCGCAGGCCAGAACCCCACCCTCATGAACATCATAACAAACCTGTACTGACCATCTAGTCCATTACCTCAGGTTCATTCCTTCCCTCAAGTTTACCAAGCAGGCATCTTTACCTTCATTCACAGCATTGTGCTCCAATATTTAGTAGCATGCTGGTTTTGTGCTATAACTTGTAAGCCACACAACTAGGAAAAACATTTCCCTTAAAGCATCAAAGGGAAGCCATGTTCAGTGCCACAGGCCTGTGATCCCAGCACTCAGGGAGGATCTCTGTGAGTACGTACCAGGCCAGCCTGGTCTACAAAGTGAGTCCAGGACAGCCAAGGCTACACAGAAACC
The DNA here is from genome assembly GCF_907164565.1 of Psammomys obesus. Lineage (NCBI taxonomy): Eukaryota > Metazoa > Chordata > Mammalia > Rodentia > Muridae > Psammomys > Psammomys obesus. The sequence continues at coordinate 1,171,684 of NW_026594377.1, read as the reverse complement.
CTGTCTCAAAAAAAAAAAAGGAAAGCCCCCAGAAAGGAGGTAGTCAGCCTGCTTTGGTACAGGTGTGGTCTAAGTGCCCCCCCCACAGAAATCACAACTGTGCTGTTATTAGGTTAGAAAGCCAAGTGCGGTGGCACTGATTTTCCATCCCAGCACTAGAAAGACGGGAGGCAAGAGGATCAGCAGTTTGAGACCAGTCTTGGTTACACAGCAAGCATGACTCTAGAAGCTACATGAGGCCTTGTCTCAACCATACTCTTCCCCTCCAAAAAAGGGTGAAAATTTAACCAAGCTTATGCTGTTTAGACATGAATCATTAACGGTACAAGCCTGTAATATTTTGTTCAGAAGACTGAGGCAGAAAGATTCCAAGATCAAAGGCTTCCCTGAGCTACAGTAAGTTCAAGGGCTAGACAATATAGATTGCTGTCTCATAATTACAACAAAAAATTGAGGAGGGAAGACTGGAGAGATGGCTCTGTGGTTAAGAGCACTGGCTGTTCTTCCAGAGGACCTGAGTTCAATTCCCAGCAACCACATGGTAGCTCATAACCATCTGTAATGGAATCTGATTCCCTCTTCTGCTGTGCACCAAAACAGTGTCATATACATAAAATAAATATATCTAAAAAAGAACACTGACTGCTCTTCCAGAGGACCCGGGTTCAATTCCCAGCACTACATAGTATCTCACAACCACCTATAACTCTAGTTCGAGGAATTCAACACCATCTTTTGACACTGTATGAATGCGGTACACAAACTTACATGAAAGCAAAACACCTTATACATAAAATAAAAAAGTAAAAATGTTTAAAAATATTTAATGACTTGGGGATACAGCTCAGTGTAGTTCCATGATAAAAGCACTCGCTTAGCATACATGAGAGACTGGATCCAATATGGGGAGAGGGGGAGGTGAAGTCCCCTTGGTTAAACTGGTACCTTTAAAATAACTTCTTTATTTCTACTTTATGTTCATTGGTGTTTTGACTGTACAAATGTTTGTATGAGGGTGTCAGATCCCCTGGAACAGGAGTTACAGACAGTTGTAAGTTGCCATATGGGTGCTGGGAATTGAACCTGGGTCCTCTAGAAAAGCAGCCAGTACTCTTAACCTCTGAGCCATCTCTCCAGCCCCAACTCGTAACCTTTTAAGAGAAAAGCTGGAGAGATGGCTCAGCAGTTAGCAGCACTTACAGAGAACCCAGGTTCATTTCCTAGTACCCACAGTTCCAGAGGATCCAAAGCCTTCTTCTGATGTCCTCCAGTTCATGCCCACATATATAAATATTAAAAAAAAAAAAAAAAGGTAGGCATGTAGGCATAGTGGCACTCTTTTGATCTCAGCACTCAGGAAGCAGAGGCAAGTGAATCTCTGAGTTTGAGGCCAGCCTGGTCTACAGAGTGAGTTCCAGGACAGCCAGGGCTATATAGAAAAACCCTACCTTGAAAAATAAATTAATAGATAGGTAGATAGATAGATGGATAGATAGATAGATAGATAGATAGATAGATAGATAGATAGATAGAAATTAAAGAGTACATGTGTGCATATGTACAGTTACACACACCAACAGCCTGTCCCTTGTCTCTTGCCATTTAACCACGCTGTGCCATCTCAGCAGCCAATAACCCTCTTTATAAAGTAGCCTGACGCAGCCATTTTGTTACAGTAGCAAACACAAAACTTACCTCTTTTCTTTAACACTGTAAATATAAGCTGGATTTCCTTTCAAGTGATAAATCTATGCACATACATCGAATCCCAGGACACCCCAATGTCCTCACCATCTCTCCTCTTTACTAAGCGCAGTACCTACTGATGACCAGCAAGAAGCAATGGAAAAGCAACAGGTCTGCAGCAGCCTCCTGCCTGGACTTGACTACCCCACGAGCTGAGGACCCAGGAAACTCTCCAAGTGATTCTCCACAGAAGAAAATAGCTCGAGTTGAAACTTGTGTCCTCATGGTCCACCGACAGATTTAGAACTCAAATTATAGCCTCAGCAGGAGTCTTCACAAAGGACTCAAATTAAGCAAGACCCGGATGGAAAGGAACAGGGAGAGACTACATTAAGTCAAACTAAAAAGAGAAGTACAGGTCGAGCTGAACAGAGGGACACAACTTGCTAAAATACTTAAAACCACACAGCCTGCCAGCTTCAGCGCTCTGCTAAGGCCAGCTCTCTGTGTTCCCAGCCTGAAACCATCCTGTGGACTTAACGCAGTTAGGACTTACTCAGATTTCAAACTGAGTTCATTTCTGTCCTGTGGACCATCTCAATGCCAGCATTCATCCCCTTAGGCTCCTGAGAGCTCTACCTTTGGCAAAGCAGATAAAATTAGCTACTGTAGTGAGCCTGGAATCCAGGGTGGGCCACTAAAGAAGTACATAGGAAATTTGTAAACACCATGGAAAACTTTCCTTTGGGCCAAGCCAAAGTCACCTAAAACTTACTTACAGAAATGTAGTTACATCCTCTGTCCCCTTGCCCACTTTGCACCTTTTCCAGATCTAGGATGACCCATTTCCTGCTTTTGTCCTTTCAAACCAAGGCCACAACCTGGGGCTCCTCTTTTGATCAAGGGCTGAATCAGAGAGCTCAAGGCAGCAGGAAGCCCTGAAAGCGCAAAGGAGAGGTTTCTTCTCCTTTCTTCAGGAAGGAAAGATCCTCTCTCTGCAGAGAGGACCTACCAAGGGACAGGGCAGGAAGTGGGTTCATCCCATAGGCCTGACCTTGTGATAACAGGGAGACAATGTTTCTGCCTTCTCTCTTGGTGCCCACAGTCTTCTGACACTGGCCTGGGGTGTCAGAAAAATGTAATAAGCAAAACAGCATATAATACCTGCACCCAAAAGACTGATGAACAGTTTAAAGTCTAAGACTTGGCAAAAAAAAGAAAGTTGGGTATCGTGGCCCTGACTTTAATCTCAGTGCTTGCAAATCAGAGGCAGGCAAATCAAGCAGATCTCTGTGAGTTTCAGGCCAGCCACAGCTACATAATAAAGATCTTGTCAAAAAAAAAAAAAAAAAAAAAGAAGGAAGGAAGGAAGGAAGGAAGGAAGGAAGGAAGGAAGGAAGGAAGGAAGGAAGCCAGGAGGTTGGTGGCACACTCCTTTAATTCAGGTACTTGAGAGACAGAGGCAGGTGGATCTTTGTGAGTTCAAGGCCAGCCTGGTCTACAAGAGTTCCAGGACAGCCAGAGCTGTAACACAAAGAAACCTTATCTCAAAAAAAAAAAAAAAAAAAAAAAAACCCAAGGGGGGATGGTGGGGAGAAGAAAGGGAAACAAAAAAAGGTAGAACACCCTTCAGGACTTAGAAAAAGACATGAGAGGAAGATGTTTTGTTTTATGCATATAGATCCTCCAACTTTCCCTCTGGCCACAAAAGTCTCAGTCCTCTGAAAACTGAGATAAAAGTCATGAAAAAAATCCAGTACTCTGGAGGCTTAAACAAGATGATTCAAGGACAGCCTAGTTCCATACATGGGCAGTTTGAGAGCAGCCTGGGGTACACAGTGGAAGACCCTGTCTAAAACATAAAACACAATGATGACTAAGAAACTCCCAGGATGGTCAAGAAAGAAAACATTTCTAAATCTTTACCTTTACAATAGAGACCTGGCTACCACACAGAAATAGAGAAATCTTGAAATTGATGGCTCCAAGGTTAAATGATAAGTCTCTCCCACAGAGATTAAGGAGGGAAATCTCAAGAAAGGAAAAAAAATCTCAGGCAAGTAGGTGGGGAACTCCGGTGCTGCAGGACCCCTCAGGAAAATGAGGAATCCACAGTGTCTCTTAGAAGGAAAAGGGATACCTAGACAAAGTGGGAACAGTGGCCAGGCATAGTAACTCACACCTGTAATACCATCACTCACAACGCTGAGGCTTTGTAGCTATCCTGGGAGCAAAGTGAGTTCAAGACCAGCCTGTGTGAGACCCTGCCTCAAAAAAGAAAGGTAATAGTAGTGCACACCTTTAGTCCCAGCACTTGAGACGTGGAGGCAGGCGATCTCTGAGTTTGAGATCAGCCTGGTCTACAGAACGAGTTGAGTTCTAGGACAGCCAGGGCTGAAAAATCCTAATTCAAAAACCGCCTAGGTTATATAATGTAACAAGACTGAATCATAATCATCATCATCATCATCATCATCATCATCATCATTATCATCATCATAATGTGAGGAGACCAGGCATAATGACACCAGCCTTTAATTCTAGCTCATAAGGGCCTCTGCAGCCAGAACTCTTATGAGTTCAAGACCACCAGTGAGAGCTACACAGTGAGACCTCACCCCCCAAAAGGGGTGGGGGAGAGGGAGGCTTGCCAAAAACTTGGGGACAGCTCAGTAAAGTGGGGAAAACGTTCAAGGAGCACTTAAGATTATTTGGGGAATCTTAAAATAAATAAATAAGTTACTCAAAATGAGGACAGAAAACCAGGGAAAGAATTTTAGAACGGGATCTGTCAAAAAATGGGGAAACAGACAGAAAATTATGGGATGGGGTACCCGAAAATCAAAATCTCAGAAACAACCTCCATAGAAGAAAGAGGTCCTAAGAAAGCACGTACGTGTCTCCTAAGGGAAGCGGAACCTTCCTGAGGGAGGCAAGGAATCCCAGTAAGGGAGGGGGGCGCTCCTCAGACAAAAAGCCACCTTTTACAAGAAGCATGGGAGTGAGGCCAAAGACTCTCGAAAAAGAGGGGGATTCCGCAGAGAATGACTGCATACCCTTAAAGAGGCAGGGTACCTCTGAGAAGAGATAGGGGGTCTCAGAAATAGGGATTCCCCTTGGGAACTTCAGGAGGTCCGAAATGGGGTTCCTCTCAATAAGGTGGATGTCTCAGAGAAACTCCGAGAGAGTTGAGGTTTCTCAGAAATAGATGTTCTCCCTCACAGGTAGGGGTTCACAGGAGGGATAGGGGTGGGGGAAATATGGATAAACAAGGGTCCCTCGGGCTAGGTCCTCAGAAAAGTTGAGTCAGAAAAGGCGCTCCCCTCAGAAAGGGGTCACTCTCAGAAGCACAGGGTCCCCCTCTCTGGGGTACTCTCGGAAAGGCAAGGGTTCTCCAGAGAAGGCACACCCTCAGCGAGGTGAAGTCCTCTAAAGAAAGGGCACCTTCAGACACTAAGTCCCCTTAAAAAGGGGGTGCCCTCAAAGAAGTACCCTAGAGAAAGGGCACTCTCAAACACGGGGTTCCTCCACAGAGGGGGAGCTCTCGGAGACGGGGGCCTTCAGACGCAGGGTTTCCTAAAGAGTCCAGTAGGGAAACGCACCAAGCCGGCCAAGCGGAAGCCGGGGGAGCCCGGGGCACCGGAAGCCGGGGACCCCGGCAGCGGCGCCTGCCCCACACTCACCGAAGTTGCTCGGCTCCGCGCGATCGGCAGCTGGGCCCCGGGCCGGCCTCGAGCAGAGCGCTCGAGTCTGGTCTGGTCGAGTCCCACGGCGACGGCTCCCTTGGGTGGCGCCGGAGGCGACGGCGGCGACAGGACGACGGACGACCGACGGACCGACTGCGCGGGCGGCGCGGGGAGCGCTCAGGCGGCGAGGGTGCGCGTGCGCGCGCCGGAGCGCTGACCTCGGGCGGAAGGAGCTGCCGCGGCGCGCTCGGCGCGGCCGCTCGGTCTCAGCGCTCCTTCTCACACTGAAATTGCCCGCTTCACAGCCCGGCTTCCCCGGTTGCTAGGCAGATTTTGCCTCTCACACTTCCGGGTTGAGGCACGTCTACCCGAGTGGCGGTGCCGCAGGCCAATGAAGTCCGGCTGGGGCGCTCAAGATCCGCACCCCGCCGAGGGTGTGGCCAGGCCTAGGACAGACAGCTCCCAGCGGCCAATAGTCGCGTTGGCCGGCTGGTTCTCCGGATCGCGCCGGTGGCTGGGGCGGGCCTAGGGGGCAGGACGGGATGACTGACAGACAAGCACCCAATGGAAGAACGGAGCGGGTGGCAGGACCAGTCAAGTCGCCATGGGGGAGGGCTTTAGGTTTGGGGCGGGAATGCCATGCCTTGAGGGGTGCGGTCTTGGAGGACACGTCAATTCGTGGCCAGCTTGCTTGGACCGTAGAGGGCGGTTTGCCTGGGCCGCCGGGCGGCCAGCGAGCAGCTGAGCAGAGGGTTCCCCGCTGTGCTCAGCAGGGGCGCCCCACCCACAATGCACCGGAGGCTGTGGGGCCTGGACAGCAGCCTCTGAGTAGACCTAGGGCTGCTGGTGGCCTGTCTGGGTTCCTGTGAGCGCTGAGACCCTGCGCTCTTCCGGTGGAGTCGCGGCCGCCGCCGGCTTCTGAAGAGTCCCGGGACGCGGCCCTCAACCGTTCGAAGGAGAATCTTTAGGTTCGCCTCGCTGGTCCCGTTCTGAGGACGCCGCCAGCGAGTCGGCCTTCACCTGCTTTTCTGAGAATTGCCTGAATGAGGATACTTCGGCCGTTCAGCATCACGGAATCTCTTGAATGCTGCTGGGATGCGTGCGCCTCTGAATGGAAGCCCCACCCCAACCCTGTAGATCACATGCTGCCACGCCAAGAGTTCGGATGCGGGGCTGGAGCGGCCCAAGATTGCCCTCACCCTTTACTCAAGCTGTACCCTTTTTAACTTTTTTTTTTTTTTTTTCTTGAGACAGGGCCTTACTATGTAGCCCCGGCTGGCCTGGTTCTCACAGATATCTGCCTGCCTCTGCCTTCTGAGTTCTTTCGGTTTTATTTTGTGTGGTTTGGGGGAGTGAAGCTAGAGGACAACTTGAGGGAGCTGGGTCTCTCTTTCCACTATGTGGGTCCCAGACATCAAATTCAGGGCCTCAGGCGTGGTGGTAAGAACCTTTACACTTTGAGCCATGTAGCTCACCCTGTCTGGTTTTGAGACTATGTACCCCTAGCTGCCCTACTCTACCCCTCTCAAACTTAAATCCTCCTCCTATGCCTTTCAAGTGCAGAAATTGAAGGCATGCACTACCATGCATGCAAGATGTATTTTTATATGTCTCCTGTATCTCAGGCTAGCCTCAGACTTGTTATTATGTAGCTGAGGACAATCTTGAATTCGACTATGCCCTGCTTAACCTTTTTGGTCTCTCCATTTCTACAATTTCTCTGCTAGATAGGAACTTTCAAAGAACCTTCCTGCTTTCCAACCACTTTCAGATAAAACTAATCTGTCACCCCAAATTCCCCACATCATTGGGTTTTAACATAGCACAAGAGCGTCAACTATCTTCCACCATTTTTTTAAAGTATTTTATGTAAATAGTTGCTTTGTTTGCATGTCTGCACCAAGCATAGCGTGACCCAGCCAAGGCCAGAAGAGGGCGTCAGAACCCCTGGGACTGGAGCCACAGACAATTATGAGCTGCCACATAGGTGCCAGGGATTGAACCTGGGCTGAAAGAGCAGCCAAGTGCTCTTAACTTCTGAGCCATCATCCAGGATCTCATGTAGCCCAAATTGGCCTTAAACAGGCAGTGTAACCAAGGATGACCTTGAACTCCTGATCCTCAGGCCTCCACCTCCCAAGTATGACAAGTATGTGCCACCACACCCATTTTATACAATGTGTGCTAATCAAGAATCCTGCTAATGGAGCCTCATCCGGTAGTACAGCCCCCTCTATTCCTTTCTTAGGCAGGGACTCTTGTTGCCCAGGCCAAGATGACAGGAGTGCACTACCATGCCTGATCCCCGATTCCAAAGTCCTTGCCTGATTTACAGTCCTCCCCGAAGGACCCAGCTTTGTCTAAACAGGTAACTAAATAACCTGTTGATTGAAAATAATGAAGGCAGTGATGAGAAAGACCTCCAACTCTGAAGATGCAAATACTGAGCTGTGATTGCTATTACTCAGGCATGACCAGGCACACAGACTACCAAAGGGAACTTTCCAGCCAAAAAGGGAATAAAGGCAATAAAGGGAAACAGGCCTGTTACACTAGGCAGACTGTTACATCGAATAGATACAAAGAAATTGCTGCACTAACATTAAGGAGGAAGTCATCAAATAAGATAGTAGATGGGAACTACAAGAAACTCACGCACTGTGAGTGTGGAAACCTTGAAGGCCCGTGCTTGTATGAAAAGGGCTAGATTTATGTGTACAAGTAAGCTGAAATTTTTTGGAAGGAAAGAAGTAAGTTCAGAGAGTAACAGGGATCGGAGAGGTCCATGACTCCTTGAGTGAGCTTAATCTGGCCCCAAGTGACAAGGCTGACACAGAGTCAATGGCTAAGGAAGGAAGCCATGGTAAAGCAAGACAACATGTTCCCTCCACACGGTGGGCATTTCTGCTCCAGGTGCTACCGCGTTCTTCTAATGTTGAAGCTGGCATTGCTGGGGACGGGGACGAACCTATGCCTGCGACTTCCTAAAGAGGCCAGTTACCATGTTCACCATGGAAGAACTCAGAACCTGGAGCCAGACCTAATAGCCTACATACTAGAACTGGAGAGGCTGAGTCAGGAGTGTCTCAAGTTCTAGGGTATCCTGGGTTACATAGAAAGACCCTGCTTCAAACAAACAAACCAGAGGTTTGCAGTAGGGATATGAGTGCCTTGTACTGACACAGCAGGGTACAAAAGCTGGTTTAATTCCTGTCAGTAACTGGGAAGCTTCTACACTAACTTTTCTCATTTTCCTTGAAACAGGGTCTTACTCTATGGCCCAAGGTGGCCTAGGGTTTACTATGTAGCCCAGGATGACCTAGCATGCATAGACCTCTTGCCTCAGTTTCACAACTGCTGGGTGTGTACCATTACACCCAGCACAATTTATTGTTGAATCAACAATTACTGTTGGGATCCAACTCCTCCACTGTATGCAGAAGAAACAAGAGGCAGGTGCATACAGCAACTGTAATTGGTCTACAGCAACTGTAATGTTACATCCTAACTGAAGCTTGTAGCATTTCAATCTCAAATCCAGAAGCAGTTATGGGCACTTGCTCTTGAGAGAACCTGAATTTGATCCCTAGCACTCACATAGTGACTCACAGCCCTCCATAACTCCAGTTCCAGGGGATCTGGTACATGTGGTGCACTTACATACAGACAGACAAAACATTCGTTCACATAAAAATGTTCAAATCTCTGCCAGATGCTAGCGGTGCACACCGTTAATCCCAGCACTTGGGAGGCAGAGGCAGGCAGATTTCTGAGGGTGAGGCCAGCCTGGTCTACAGAGCGAGTCCAGGACAGTGAGGGCTACATAGAGAAACCCTGTCTCAAAGAAAAACGAAAATAAAAAATTTAAATATGAAATCCAGCACATAGTCAATGGTGAGAAAACACTATGGTCTCATGGAAAGCAAGCTGCTCATACTAAGAATCAAAATTTTGTGCTGGAGAGACCAAATGTTACTCTTGCAGAAGACCCAGGTTTGGGTGGAGCATCCACCAGGCAACAAATGTGGTACACAGACAAACATGCAGGCAAAACACATGAAGTACAAATAAACGTTAAAAACTGATAAGCAGTACTCTAGTTAGTGTCCAGCTCTCTACACCCCCTCACCGGGCTCGAGGTAAACTGCTCCTGAGGCCAGCTAGCTGGCTCAGGAGGTGAAGATGCTTGCTAGCAAGCTTGACAAGCTCAGTTTGATGCCCTGAGACCCAACACCCACAAGCTGTTCACTAGCCTCCATGTGTGTTCTGTGACACATGTGCCCCACACACTAAAATAAGCTACTGTCCTGGTAAAATAAGTAATGCAAAGTTTCTGTGATCCCTAGACTGGGGATACAACTTAGTCGGGAGAGGGCTTGCCTAATGTGCACAATGTCCTCGGTTCCATTCTCAACACCCCATAAACTAGGTGTGGTGGTGCGCACCTGTCAGCCCAGAATTTAGGAAGAAGAGGCAGGAGTCTAAAAGTCATCCCTAAGCCTTTTCTTTCTCTGGGGTGAATTCTCTTCCAAGAGAGACTCTAGGTAGACGTCCTAGTGAAATTTCCTGAACCTTAGTGCCAAGGGCAGGTGGCAGCCTGCCCGGGGCCCAAACCACCCTAAGTACCTCTGTCAAAATGAGCTGGCAAGACAAGCATGGTGGTAGACAGCAGTCACCCCAACACTAGGGAGGGCGAAGTAGGAAGATCTCAGTGAGTTCAAAACCACACGGGCTACATAGACAGACTTAGTTTTTAAAATAAGAATAAAAGCACAAGCCAAGTAACTGAAGGATGGGTTTCCTCTCCCTAGTGGCAGCTGCGATTGCATCTCTTCACCAAGGCGTGGCCCTTCCTGGGTCTGGGAAACCAAGTTGGCGAACAGGCTGAGTGACATTCACACCCATATAGGGAAGTGGGAACTGGCCCAGGCGTCGGTAAGGCGGGGCCTCTGCCAGCCGGAGACCTGCTGCTGGGCTCCTGAGCAGTCTCCGTGCACACAGAAAGCGGTTCAACCAGCACTGAGAGCGACCGCTGAGGAACACCATAACAAGAAGGTTGCAGCCAGCAGGCACGAGGGTCCAGGTCTGTCCCAACACACAGGAGGCTGAGGCACGAACAATCCTGACTCAGAGGCTAGCCTGAGCTACAGAGGCCCTTTTTTGAGAAACAGCACAAAAGCCAGGAGTGGTGCCGCAAGTCTGTACCCCAACACTTCAGAAGAGGACCTCTGTGAGTCTGAGGAAGGAGAGGGGAAGGGAGAGAAAAGGAAAGGGCTCTGGAGAGATGCCTTGGGGGTATCCTTAAGTGCCTTCAGAGCACTTGCTGCTCTTGAAGAGGACCCAGATACCCAGGTAGGGCAGCTCACAGCCACCTCTAAGTCCAGCTCCAGGGGACCCAACACCCTCATCTGTCCTCTAAGACACCTGCAAGGCACATGTGTACAGATAAACACAGACACCTTAATAAGAAGTAAATATATCGGGGCTGGAGAGATGGCTCAGCAGTTAAGAGCACCGTCTACTCTTCCGGAGGTCCCGAGTTCAATTGCCAGCAACCATATGGTGGCTCACAACCATCGATACTGGGATTTGATGCCTTCTTCTGGCATGCAGGTGCACATGCAGGTAGAACATTCATATACGTAAAATAAATAATAAATAAAGCTTTAAAAATTTAAATATATCTTTAGTTTTAAAAAGAAAAATGAGGAAAGGGAAAACTGTGTGTACTAACCTACAACAGTCACAGCAGCACTTAGAAGGCAAAGACGTGAGGATTAGGAATTTAAGAGTTACCTTCAGCTACACATGGAGCTCCAGAATAGCCTTGGCTTCAAGGAAAGGAAGGGAGACAGAGGGAGAAGGAGGGAACCTAGGATGGACTCAAACTGTCTCTGTAGCCAAGGATGACCACCAACTTCTGCTCTTCTTGCCTCCACCTCCCAACTGCTGGGATGACAGGCATGTGCCACCACACATGGAACCCAGGGATTTTGTGTGTCAGCTGTTCTACAAGTGCTTTAACCAATGAGCTACAGTGACTTCCCTACCACCTGGAAGAGCATTTCAAGTTTCTGAAAGAGAAAGCATTCTTCTTAGACGAGCAGCACGGGCAGGCAGGAGGAGATGAACATGCTCACAGCCCCTGGAGCTTCTGTAAGATTTGAAGACAGCATTCCCACAGCTCTTCACACATGAGCTGAAGCACAAGGCAGCCATCTCTGTCGCACACGTTTCTTGGCTCTGCGCCCTGGGCTTGAAGTGGCCATCTCTCTGCCTCCCTGAGTGTGGGTGTGGGTGTGTGTTCTACCTGGTGGTATCACCACTTTTCCTTCTTCATTCCCTGCTTTCCTCTCACTCTCACAGGTGGCCGAACCTAGCCCAGAAACGGATCACTTGGGGGTCTTCTCAGATTTCTGGTTTCTGGAAGACCCTGCTCTCTACTGGAACATCTTGCTTCACACATCTGCTCTTTGAGTGTTTACCTGAAGTCCTGCCTGGCTTTTGTGAACCTCCAATTTGGGTGATAGGCATCAAAACCCAGCCCTCTGGAAGAGCAGCCACTGCTCTTAACTTCTGAGTCAGTCATTTCTCCAGCCCCAGAAACAAGTTGAGGAGGGGTATGTGGGAAGGAAGGGAAGAAGAGAGAAAAAGAAGGCATGGAAGAGAAGTTTCCCATGCTCTCATGCTTAGAGAGAGCATGAGCAAGCCAGAGTCTTGATGAACAAAGAGCATGTCCAGGCTACAAGCCTGAAGGATAGGCCTGGTTCTGTCAGAAACTGATGGCTGCTCCCAGCAGCAGCCTGGTCTGGAAGTCTCAAGGAAGATGCTGAGAACTGGCAGGTCTTGTATTTAGAAATGTTCCTCACTAGAGTTGTGTGACCAACTAAACAAGCCCTGAGAGTGCTCAGTCCTGCGAATGTCCACAAGGTGTCTGAGAGACTGGGAAGTTCTCATGGGTTATTGATGGCCACTGCAGCTGAGGATGACCTTGGACTCCCCTGCCTTCTCCTCTGTGAGCTGAGCCGAGGTTCCAGGTGCAGGATCAGTGTCTCCTGCAGTCCAGGCTGGCCTCGAACTTACCATGTAGCTCAGGATGATGTTGATATCTCTCTCTCTCTCTCTCTCTCTTGTTTTTGTTTTTCAAACAGAGTTTCTCTGTGTAGCCCTGGCTGTCCTGGAACTCACTCTGTAGACCAGGCTGGTCTCCAACTCAGAGATCCTCTTGCCTCTGCTTCCTGAATGCTGGGATTAAAGGTGTGAACCACTAACTGCCTGGCTGACCTTGAACTCTTGATTCTTCTGCCTCCACTCCCCAAATGGAAACATATCCAGTTTCCATGGTGCAAGGCTTTGTGGGTGTTAAGTAAGCACTACCACCAATGGAATGAAAAGCACTAGAACATCTGAGTAACATCCCTACTTGTTTATTTATTTGAAACAAATCTTGTTTTGTAGCCCAGGGAAGCCTTGAATTTATAGCTATCTTCCTGCTGGCCTCTGCCTCCCAAATGTTAGGATTCTCCCTCCCCACCTTTAAAAAGGTTCTCCCTGGGCCGGAGAGATGACTCAGAGGTTAAGAACACTTGCTGTTCTTCCAAGGGTCCTGAGTTCAATTCCCAGCAACCACATGGTGGCTCAAAACCATCTATAGTGAGATCTGGTGTACAAGCAGAATGTTGTATAAATAATAAATAAATCTTAAAAAAAAAAAAAAAGGTTCTCCCTATGTAACCCAGGATGGCCTGGGACTTGAGATCCTCCTAAGTGCTGGTGTAAGATTCTTATGGATCAAATATGTCACTGAAAAAACACAACAGTGATGGGTGCCAACACTTGCCTTTAGTCCCCCCATCTCAAGCAAGCAGCAAACAAACAACAAACAAACACATCATTGCCCCAGCTGCTTAGGAGGCTGGCACAATAAGATTGATTGTGCCCAAGAGTTTAAGGCTGGCAGCATGGCTGTATTGGGGTACGACTTTGGAGGATTCTAGAAAGATAAAATGGCTGTGGGCCATGTCATTGCTGCTGCCTGGGGACAGTCTGTTTGCAACAGCCCTTTCTGACACCTGATCCACGGGGAGCGCTGAGAAAGTATGCTTTGTCATCTAGGTTTGCAGTGTAAGAAGGAGGAGTCCTTGGTGAGAGAAATTTGTCCTGTGAATGAGGGGCCTGGGTGTGGCCCAATAGGGACTTCCTTCTGTTGGTGCCAGAGAATGTTCTGGAGCCAGGCAGAGCTTCCTGGACAGAGGAAGTCTGCTTTCTTGGGGAAGGCTAGGGAAATAGTGAATGGGGGTGACTGGGATACCAATGGGGGCCTGCCATGAGGCATCCTTTTTGCGTTGGTTCCTGGTGGGAAAAGGCTCAGGCCACATCCCTACGTCTAGGTCTGGGCTATGTGATTACACATTATTCCGGTGGTTAGGACTGACTCAGCCCTGTTCCCTCTGACCCATATACCTGCCTCATGTGTGGCCTAGATAAGCCACCACCACTTATAGGGTATGGTTCCAGAACTGGGGACCACAGCACAGAGAGGGCTCTCGTAGAGGAGGTTGGAGACATTCCTTCCTTTCCCTTCAGAGTACTTCTACTCTGTCTCAGCCCTCTGTCTTCTCAGGATTCCCTCTAGATGTCCATGATACACAGGTAACAGGGGAGGCTGGTGGAAGTCTTTTCCTTCCACAGACACCAGGAGCAGGGTTGATAGCCTGTGTCTACTTGCTGTCTCCCTCTAACACAGACAGGCAGGTGAGGTACAGTTGTTTAGACTGAAGGCTTTTGTTTATTTTTTCTATCTTCTTGTTCTTTTATTTTTACTTTATCTCTCTCCTCCCCCCCCCCTTTTTTAAATTTTTTGATGTATTTATTCATCATTTATACAGTATTCTGCCTGCATGTGTGCCTGCACGCCAGAAGAGGGCACCAGATCTCATTATAGATGGTGGTGAGCTACCAGATGAGCAGCCAATGTTCTTACTGCTAAACTCTCTCCAGCTCCCTCTCCTCCCCTTTAAAAACAAACAAAAACAAAAACAACAATAACAACAGCAACAAAAACAATCTCACTGTACAGCATTGGCTGTCCTAAACCCACTATGTAGACCAAGCTGGCCTGGAACTCACAGAGATCTGCAGGCCTCTGCCTGGTCTACATAGTGAGCTCCAGGATAGCCAGGTCTATATAGAAAGCTCCTGTCTCAAAATAAAAATAAAAGTGTGAGCCACTACACCTAGCTTATTATTACGTTTTATCTGTGTATGTGTGTTGGTTTGCTATGGTACAGATACACATATAGAGGCCAGAGGACAATTTACAATAGTCTGTTCTCTCCTTCCACATTGGTTCTGGAGATCAAACTCAGGTCATCAGGATTGGTGTCAAGTGTCCTTATGCCCTGAGCCATCTCCATCACATACACGCTGGTAAGTGGTCCTGCGTGTGACAAACAGGTGTGTGGATCTATGTATGGAGGCCTGAGGTTGATGTTACATGGCTCCTTCAATCACTGTGTCTACCCTATAAATCTAGGCAAGGGTATCTAACTGACAGGAAGCACATTGAGCCTGCTAGTCCAGCTGGCCCACCTGCTGTAGGAATTTCCTGGTTCTTCTTCCTGAATGCTGGAATTACAAGTTGGCCACCATGCCCACCTGCTTTTACTGTTCAGAGAATCAGAGCTCCCCAGCCCATCTAGGACTTCATTTATTCGTTTTTCTCTGTTTATCCCTGGCTGTCCTAGAACTGACTCTGTCATCCAGGCTGGCCTCAAACTCACAGAGATCCTCTTGAGTGCTGGGATTAAAGGCACACTACCCAGCCTGACTTTTTTTTTAATTAATATTCAAAATATTTTAAAGGTGTCAGCAGTTAAGCGTAAGCACTGTTTTTTCAGAGGACCCAAGTTTGTTTTCCAGTACCCACATGGCAGCTCACCACTGTCTCATGCCCTCTTCTGGTCTTTGTTGATAGCAGGCACTCAGGCATACAAGTAGGCCGTAGGCCAAACACTTATACACATAGACTAAAAGCAAACGTTAAATTTTGAAGGAGCCAGTTGGTGGTGATCCACATGGCAGAAGCAGGCAGCTCTCTGAGTTTGCACTCAGCCTGGTTAGTTCTAGGACAGCCAGGGCTATACAGAAAAACCCTGTCTCCAAAGCAAAAGATTCCATTTCTATGTGTTTGTGCAGTCCTCTGCATGAGCACTAACTGCTCTCCACAGTGGAGCCATCTCTCTAGCTCATTCCCCTCCCAAATATTTGAACCAGGGGCTTTTTAAAAAGATTTATTTGTTTTACGGATCTGACTGTTCTATCTGCATTTACATCTGCCAGAAGAGGGAATCAGTTCATATCATAGACCACGTGGTCACCAGGAATTAAACTCATGACCTTTGGAAGAGCAGACAGTGCTCTTAACCACTGAGCCATCTCTCCGGCCCCTGAACCAGGGTCTCATGGGGTCCACGCTCACCTAAACTTTCTGTGTAACTAAGAACTCCTGAACGTCCTGCTTCCTCCTGCATTACCAGGATGACTAGCTTGACCAAGATATCTCCTCTTTGTTGCATTACAGCATCCCTTATTTGTCCCCGCTTGTCCCAATCTACCATATGTTGGACCCTTACTATGTTGTTGGGAGCTCCATGTCCCCTCTCTGGAGCTATTATATCTGCTGAGCAAGCTTTATAATGAAAGTTTGATCCCTGAAGCCCACAGAGAGGTAGAAGGAGAGAGAATGAAATACACAGAGCTGTCCCTGACCTCCGCCACATGTTTCCTCAATAACAACATATATATTTCAAAGTCCCTTATCTGAGGGTGTGGCCTGGTGTGTCTATGAAGTCCCCAGTCATTTCCCCAGTGCCTTGGCACAGAGTTGTTCTGGGAATGACTGTCTGTCACTGAGTTGATATCATGTTGGCACCTGGGAAACTCTGGACCTCTTCTTAGATGATTTGGCAAGCCACCGGGAACTGAAAGACTTGGGGGAGCAGTCATCTTGAAGCCCTATGGTTGAGGTCTGAGCCTGGACGTGTCTATGACAAGGTGACACAGACATGCTGCTACCCTCATCAGCTTCAACAGAGTTCCCGTAGACTTTCAGGGACCTTGACTCAGGCTAGTGTTTGTGACTTTGACACTGAAAATAATTCTGTGTCTAGCCGGTTTATGAATCACAATTGGAGACTTTTATTAAAATCTGTATTTTTGAGCTGGGTACATTGACATAGACAATTAATCCCACAATTAATCAAGAGGTAAGAGGCAGTGGAATGTATATGAATTTAAGGTTAGACTGGTCTACAGAGCAACTGTTAGGCCAGCTAGGGTTACATAGACCACATGACAATAAATAAAAAACAAAAATTAAATACATATCTTTTAACGTATTATTAATTCACCATGTATGTGTGCATCTCTGTGTGGGTCTGTGAATGTGTGTGCAGTGACTTCTGCGGCCAGAGAAGGTGGAACATATTTACCATTTGGCAGCTCTCAGATTACATCTCTAAAGGTTGCTAAGAAATCTTTTTTCCCTTTTCTCTTTTTACTGTTTCTTTTATTTTTTTTAATATTTTTTATTTTATGTGTTTTGCCTGCATATCTGTGTGAAAGTATTGAATCCCTGGAACAGGAGTTGCTTACAGTTAGGAGCTGCCATGTGGGTGCTAGGAATAGAATCAGGGTCCTCTGGAAGCGCAGCCAGTGCTCCCAACCGCTGAGCCACCTCTCCAGACCACTGTTTTTTGTTTTTAAAGACAGAGTTTCTCTGTGTAGCCCTGGTTGCCCTGAAACTCACTTTGTAGACTAGGTTGGCCTTAAACTCACAGGGATCTGCCTGCCTTTGCCTCCCAAGAGCACCCCCACACCCGACTCATTTTCTCTCTTTTTAAAAAAATCACATGGGGCTGGAGAGATGACTCAGTGGTTAAGAGCACTGTCTGCTCTTTCCAAGGACCTGTGTTCAATTCCAAGCACCCACATGGCAGCTCACAACTGTCTGTAACTCCAGTTTCAGGTGGCCTGACACCTTCACACCAATGCACATAAAATAAAATTAAATACAGAAACTAAAAAAAAAAATAAAAATAAAAATAAATCCCATGTACTGGGCTGTAGAAACTACTCAGCAGTTAAGAGCACATATTTCTTTTCCACAGAACATGATTTTGTACAACTGCCCAAAATTCCAGTTCCAATGAATTTAATGCCCTCTTCTGGTTTTCTGGGGCACTGCACTCACACACAACAGACCACATGACTAAGAAGACACATGAATATGAATAAGAATAAAAATAAATCTTTAAGGCTGGAGGTGGTGTCACACACCCCAGTACTCAGGAAGCAGAGGCAGGGGGACCCTGTGAGTTCCAGGCCAGTCAGGGATAAATGGTGAGGCTCCACCTAAACCCCTCTACAATGCATTGTTAATTTATCTGCACGTGAGTGGGTACCAAGCCACACAGGGCGCAGAGGTCAGATGACAAGTTGCAGGAATCAGTTTCCTTCCCCCACCATGTGGGTCCTGGGGGTTGAACTCAGGTTAGTTGTAAGCACTTTGACCCACTGAGCTCTTGCAGGTTTCTCCTTGTTCCTCTGAAGGAGGTGAGTTGGCTCTGTGGAAACCTTACACAAGAGTGTAATATGATAAAATGAAACCAGGGCCACCAGCACTGCTCAGGGGGTCAGTAGACACACATGCCTTTTTCCCGTAAAAGAGATTCTGAGGAGACTCCAAGTTACAGCTGGGGAGGAAGAAAAGGCCCAAGAACTCAGTAACTGGGCTGGAATTCTCGCCTACTGGCTAGAGGCTTCAGTCAGATTCCAGAGTGACAGTTCCTTTCCCCTCTCATGTTCCCAAGCAAGCTGGGTGTGGTGGTACACACCTGTAATCCCAGCACTCAGGGAGGCAGAGGTAGGCAGGAAGCTCTGTGAGTTCAAGAGCAGCCTGCTTTACAGAGTGAGTCCAGACAGCCAAAGCTACACAGAGAAACCCTGTCTCAAAAAAAAAAAAAAAAAAATTGGTGTTGCACACCTTTAATCCCACCACTGGGGAGGCAGAAGCAGGTGGTTTTGAGTTCAAGTCCAGCCTGGTCTACAGAGCAAGTTCCAGGATAGCAAGGCTATACAGAAATACTGTGTTTTGAAAACAGTTTATATATATATATATATATATATATATATATATATATATATATATATATATATATATATATATATATATATATATATATATATGTATATATATATGTATATATATATGCAAACACATATATTTATATATTATATACATACATATAATACATACATATTATATATATTTTGTCAACATGTATGTCTGTGCACCATGTGTATACCTACAGAAACCAGAACATTTGATCCCTTGGGACTAGAGTTAAAATGGATCTGAGAGCTATGACACGGGTGGGGGAATGGAACCCAGGTTTTCTGGAAGATCACTTAATGCTTTTAAACACATTGCTTTCCCTGCCTGTGTAGCCCTCAGCCAGCCTTCAGTCTGGCTACTTTCAATCCAGGCTGAGGCCTTCAGTGTCCCTACTTAGTGGAAACAAACTGAGCTGTCTTTGGCTTCTGGGTTTGTTCTGACCTCTGGTGGCCAATATAGAGCATGTCCCATCCCCCATGGGTAAACATGCAGACAGTGAGAAAAGCACTTCCGGGTCACAGCAATAGTTTGGAGCAGTTTGTGCTTAACCCTTTAAGACAATGAGGGCTATATAGTGACTCTGAAGCATGTTGTACTGAACTGCCACCAGAGTGGAGACCCAGCCTTGAGTGACATGCAGAGCAACGGATCCTTTACAGTCTAGGAGACAGGGCTTCACTGTACAGTTCTGGCTGTTCTGGAACTCACTGTGTAGACCAAGCTAGCTTTGAAATCACAGAGCTCTGCCTTCCTCTGCCTTTTAAGTGCTGGGATTAAAGGCAAATGCCACTATGCCAGTCAGGCCCAAAAAGAAACTGAGGACAAATAGCTTTATGTCCTATTAGTGTATGAAAACACATGCTGTCCTCTAGGCCTCCTTAGTTTCACTTAGCTGTGACTGTTCCCTCTCCCAGCTTCTCATTCCCTTATACACCTGCTACTTGGGTATTTGTGCTCATCCCCTCCATTTTGATCATCTCCTCTTCCTCTCACAGTCAGATCCAGTCTGCTGACCATGTTTCATCCACTACTTTCTCTCCCTACTGTGGATAATTCCAGGTGCCTCTGGCTTTACTCTTCCTCACTCACATCTACAATAAAAACCTTCCCCTCAGCCATATCATAGGGTGGTTATGACCTCTTTTTATATACATCTGATGTCAAAACTGTTTTTACAACATCTAGCTTCTGCACTCTGTAGAACTGGTTGACTTTTAGGGTTTTTCTGGTGCATGTTTGTGTGTATAGAAGCATGTCAAGGCCAGAGGGGAACCATAGACTTTGCTCAGGCCAGCTATAAGATCCAGGGACCCAACTGTCTCCATGTCCTGAATGCTAAGACTACGAGCTTGAACTACTATACCTGGCTTTTTTCTTTAAATGTGTGTATTTGACTGTGGGTCTGCGTGCTATAACATGATAGTGGAGGTCAGATGACAACTCTTTAGGTGATTCTCCCCTTCCACTGTGCTCTGGTTTGACAGCTTTACCCTCTGAACCATCTTGCCAGTTCGTACCTTACTTTTATATGGTTCTGGGGATGGAACAGGTGACCTGACTTGGATCTAGGGGCTTTTATTTTTTTAGACTTAGCTTTAATTATATGTAAATGCGATCAGTATTTGAGTACGTGTATAGGCAAGATGAGGGTGTCAGATCTTGTGGAGCTGAAGTTACAGGTGGTTGTTAGCTGCCGACAAGTGTGCTGGGAGTTGATCTTAGGTCCTCTTAACTGCGGAACCATTTCTCCAGTTCCTATTTTATTTTAAAGACATGATCTTGTGTAGCCCAGGCTGGCCTGAGGAAGATCTTGAACCCCTCTTATCTCTGTAAGTGCTGGGATCACAGGTATATGCCACTTTGCCTAGCTAGAGGGTATTTTTGCTGTTGGGAATGGGAAGGCCACCCTCATGAGATGCTAACCCTATGCTCAACCTCTGGGGTAACTTCTCAGCCATCTTAGGTCAGGTTGGTGACAGACTCAAACCACACAGGGGGGACAGCTGCTGTCACAGGGCAGCTCTTCCTTTGTGGACCTGCCACAGGCACATGCTGAAGCATATCCCTCCAGAGGCTGGTTGGTGAGGTAGGACCTAGGCCCTTGGCCTGTTCTGGGAACATAAACTTCAAATTGCCAAAGGATGAGCAGAATCTACCTGAAATAAAGCTTAGGCTGAGTTGGGAAGGCAGATGTGCCCAGGTGTGGAGAATGGGACACAGAGCTGGAATCTGAATCCTCTCAGGAAGGACAGTGCTTGGGGATACAACAACGTACACAGAGGCAGCAGAGGTTCTTCCCTCTCTGAGCACCGGAGTCTTGATAGGTCTCAACAGTGAGCATAAGGGAGCAGCTGTAGTGCAGCTCAGTGTAGGTGTGCTTGCTGTGTCTGGAGAGGTGGCATAGTGGGGTGCCACCTATGGTCCCAGAAACTTGGGAGTTGAAGCATAAAAATTTCCTAGGTTCAAGTGTGGCGATCCTGAAACCAAGCCACAAAAAACAAAACAGTCTAAACATAAAGTGGTGGCTCACACCTTAATCTTGGATGATTTGGGGGAACAACAGCTACAAATTCAAGGCTAGCCCTGGCTACACAGTTAAATTGTCAACCAAACCAAACCAAAAAGAAAACAAATAAACAAAAACAACCTATCAGTAAAACCTATCTAAATTTATATGGATTTCAACTCACAGTCAAGATTCAACAAACAAACAAAACCAACCAATCCCATGGAAAAGCAAAAAGCTTTTTTACACTCTGGGACACAGGGGTTGGTGCAGGCATTCTTTTATTGGCTTATTAATATTTCAGCAAATAGCCCTTGGCTGGCATGGAACTTGGAGTGTTTCTCCCACTTCAGCCTCCCAAAAGCTGGGCTGACAGGTGTGAGTCACCATATCCAGCTGCTCTCTGCCTTTTTGTTGTTTTTTGATACGGTTTCTCTGTGTAACAGAGCCCTGGCTGTTCTGGACTCACTCTGTAGACCAGGCTGGTCTCAAACTCAAGACATCTACCTGCCTTTGCCTAAAAAGTGCTGGGAGTAGAGGTGTGCACCACCACACCCAGCAGGAACTTGGAGACTAGAGGGTTACCTGGGCACAGGAGCAAGACTGTCTAGGGGCTGTGTGCTGGAACTGAAGGGCAGTATGCCATTCACAGAGGGTTCAAACCAAATGTTGTATTAAGACAGGGGATCACAGGACAAAACTATGGCTCAGCTGACCAAATGTCAGCCTAGTAGCACCAGGTAAAACCTGTGCAGTGGCACATGCCTTTTATCCCAGTACTAGGCTGGTGGGCACAGAATTAGAATTCAAAGTCATCCATGAACAAGAGATACTGTCTCAAAAAAAAAAAAAAAAAAAAAAGAAGATCGAAACACTGCTCCCTTCCAATCAAAACTCCAAAGCCAAACTCCAAGAGCCAGGCATGGTAGGATTTGCCTGTGATCCCAGCACTTGGGAAGTACTGGCCCTACAGGAAGAGACGAGCAAACAGTCTTAATGAAGCTCTCAGCTTACAGTTAAGTTCCTGATTAAAAGTACAGGCTCCTAAAACCATACAATCATACTACGTTTTTAAAATCCTTTTCAACACACTCACAACATGCCTTCCTTCACTCAAAAGTGCCAGGTGTGGCTCAGGAGTTCACAGCTACATACAGGGCTACATCCTAGCCTGCCTTGTGGCTGGCTTTTGGTACTCCTGGGCTATAACACCCTCTTGTGCTGGCCCCCTTGAGGCTTTTCTCTCAATCTTTAGCTATTAGACATTGTTGTGACTGCTCTGGGATCATTGTCATTTCACTTGAGTGGAACCCTCAACACTGATCATGGAGTTCGACATGACCCCACCCTTAGCTTTCACATGCCTGAGATGTGGACAGTAAAAGCACTCTAACATCAGGAGAGATGTCAAGTCGAGAGGTTCTTGTTTGAACTGCTCTATGTACAAAATGCCCTAGAAGCCAAAAAAAAAAAAAAAAAAAAAAAAAGCTTAAATAAATAGGCAGGGCTGTGAGATCGGCAGATATTGAGGGTAGGTCCCTGGGACCCAAAGGGCTGGAGGAAGACAGAGGGCTGGGAGCACCTGGCCGTGGGCAGTAGCTGCCACATGGCTCAGTGAGAATGTCCATGAAAGCCTTGGAGCCTTGTCCCTTCAGTCATGGATTCTGAAGCTGAGAAGTAGACTTCACGGTGCCACTTTTCATCACCAAAGGGAGCACCTGCCTAGATACCACAAGCTGGCAGGAATCACAGTCTCCTGCCATCAACTGTCACCCTCAGGGGAGCCCTCAAGCCAAGAACAGGAGCTGAGCTGGTCCCATAACTGTCCTCTATGGGAAGGCCACATAGCTGCCAGGAAGGAAGCCCCTTCATTCAGGTCCAATGGGACTTCTGCCTACTGCCTAGGCAGGGCCAAGAGGCAATGCTGAATATGAGCAAGGAGCTTCTTGAGGTGGAGAGACACATCTCAGCCTCATCAACTGCACATGCATACCTCCTTCCAACCTCCTCCCTTGCACCAGGGTCACCTTCCAGGCACACTCAGGCTGAGAGGCTGACTTCCAGGTCCTCAGAAGTCCCTGAGCGCAGGGACACTGGAAGAACAGCAGCTGAGGAAAGTGAGGGGCATCGTTCTCCCCTCGGCTTGCCCTGGGTTGGAGGCTACTTTGTGCAGTTGCACTTGGGTTTGGTTGAGCAGTAAGATGATGCCCCCGCACACACTGTCACCCTGTTCTTCACAGGTGACACCCAGACACAGATTAGGCCAACAGTTCCCTCCAGGAGATGGCACGGGCGGGGTGGCTGTCACCCTCAGAGGCATATGATGGCACCAGTACTCCTGGAACTCAGCTCTGTACAATGGTGAGGGGCTGGTGGGCACCCTGGTTGTTTTGTTCCCAGAGAGCTCCAGTGTTGGGTCCAAGGTGGGGATACAGGCCATAGGGTCCTCACAGAAGGCTGGCCAAGCTGGTGTTGGGTCCATTTTGAGCTTGGAACTGCACAGGGGGTGGGCCATCTGTCCACTGCGAGGGAAACACACATGGATGAGCCCCTCCACACCTGAGGAGCTGAAGCCCCTCATCCCCATGTCTGCTTCCCCACCCTGTATACCGTAATGAGGTTGTGCTCTGGGAGGCTGCAAGCCTCAATGTGGTCCTGCAGCAGCTGCTGTGAGAAGTTCTGATGCATTTGTGCAGCTTCGTGGGCATCCATGGCGTTCCCGCATGCCTTGTTTAGGTCTGAGAATGGGGCAGATGTCACCGTCTAGCTCATCCCCTAGGTGGTATGGGTTTGGCCACCCAGGGGAGACAGGAGTTGCCATAAGGGATCCAAACCCATCCTGAGGCCCAGGAAGATCATCCACAAGACTCTGTGAGTAGGAACCTGAGCCCCGCCAGCCATAATTCTTTAAAGCTAGGCATGGTGGCTTGGCAGATCAAGAAATGTAAATCTCTGCGACTTCAAGGCCAGCCTTGTCTACCTAGAATTCTAGGCCAGCCAGGGTTACATATCAAGACCCTGTTAAACAAACAAAAAAATCCCCTGGAGATGCACTGCTGTTCATACAATGTCAGGACCCAACGAGGATGCACTGCAGCCTTGTTTATTCTCACCTCTCAGGAGGGCAGATGACCACAGCTGCACAGACATGTCTGGGATCTTGCTGGCCAGTTGCATGGCAGGTACCACCATGTTGTTACTCTCCTGCCAATCAAAAGCTAAGAATGAACAGGTGGCTGTGGAAGAGTGTCTTTGACTTCATTTTTTTTTTTTTTTAACTTTAATTTATGAACTGAAAACTGGCCATTTTATATTCTGTTGCTGCTGGACAAACTTCTATTCCAGGGGCTGGAAAGATGGCTCAGAGGTGAGGAGTACTAGCCATACTTTTAAATGTCCTATTCCCAGCAACCACATGGTAGCTCATGAGCATCTATAATGAGATCCGGTGCCTTCTTCTGGCTTGCAGGCACGCATGCAGGCAGAATACTGTATAAATAATAAATATTTATTAAAAAAAAAAAAAAACACACAACAATTCCTATTCCAACATCAGAGCTTAACTAAAATGGTCCTCCGAAGTACTTTTGTCCACTTTGGGAAAACAAACAAACAAACAAACAAACAACTGAGCATTCTTGGCCCCCCTGCACAAGACAGTGAGAAATCATTACAACTGTACATTCATGCGGGTGTCCACAGGCTCCTGTGCCAAGGGAGGAGAAGCCGATGGACTGGGGGATGATTTGCTCCTTTGAGTTTGCTTTTGTAGGCTACTGCAGGGATGTGGCGTCTCTGGACCTGTAACTCCCTCTAGTCAGATTCTGTATGTGCCAGGCGGCTGACTTAGAAGCAAAGTGTTCTCATGATGAGGCTAGGAAGTCTTGGGGAGCAGTTTCCTGTTCCTGATCCCACAGTGAGGTACAGGAGGTAGCTCTGAAGTCCAAACCATGCCCTGGTGCACTGTTCTACCTCCCCAGATTGTAGGCCTCAGTTTGGGGGCAGCTCCCAGGAGTGGGACACCAAAATCTCCATCTAGGACCAGAGAGAGATGGCTCAGAGGTTGAGAGCACTGGCTGCTCTTGGCAAGTGCTCAAGTTCAGTCTTTATTACCGACATGGCAGCTCATAGCTGCCTAATTCTAATACCAGGGGTTCTTTTGAGCCCTGTGGACACCAGGCACACACACAGTACACATGCATACACATGAAATAACTAAACTGAAAAATGAATTAAGACAGCTGTGTGATGGTGGTGTACACCTCTGATCCCAGCACTTGGGAGGCAGAGGCAGGTGGATCTCTTGAGTTGGAAGCCAGCCTGGTCTACAGAGTGAGTTCTAGCCGGGACTACATAGAGAAACCCTGTCTCAAAAAACAAAACAAAACAAAACAAAAAATTTAAAAGCCTCAAACCAGGTTCCAGTCCTAGGCACAGCTTAGGGGGAAGACAACCTAACCAAACCCAGCTCGGCTGGGTTACAGTCAGACGTCCACCTCTAACTGCCGCAACCAAACTGAGTAGAGTCCCTCTCAGACCTCATAGGGCAGGAAGAGCTGCTCCCCTCCTCCAGACCTGAGGAGGGGCTGAAATATGGGCTGGCTTTACAGATGCCTAGGACAGTTCTGACCCTCACCTGAGGCAGCCCTCTGCTGACCATGTGGCTCTGGCTCACTTTGCCCTGTCGTCACCAGCCCAGCTGTCTCCCCGAGTCAGGCAGAGTCGGGCTCACACAGGCAGAAGGGGTGTTTTATAGCAACTCATGAAGTAGGAAACCCTGCCAGACAAGTAGATTTCTGGCTCACCTTCCCTATTCCAAGTGCTCCACACCACACTGGAATCCCACAGGGTACCACAGTCCTGCCCAATGCCTAGGCAGCTGCCAAAGCACTGGGAACATGAAGGCCACTCTACGCTCTCCACAGCGAAGCGACCCTCGCTGGCTACCCACTACATTTTACAATAACTTGAAGTAAAAAAGTCAAGTCTTACGAAGTCATGTGGTTGATGGTGCCACAGACACAGGCAGGCTTTGACTTTGTTGGTCCCACCTAGGTGCTGAGGCAGTCCCAGGGGCCCACAGATTCTAGAGGGATGGTGTGTTGAGAAGCCTACAGGAGCATGGCAGAAAGCAGCTGTCTTTCAGGTCTGAGGACTGTGAGCATGACATATAGACCCTGGAAGGGAACCTGTTGTCTGGGCTGCCCTGATCCCAGGCCCCACGCCTTCCACACCCTGGACTCCAGATCAGGAAGTGCCATGTTCCTTAGTGATGCTCCTCACGTCTCTACCCTGTGCACTATAGCCAGGCAGGGACTCACCCTATGATTTCCCAGCACATAGAAGATGTGGCCCAGCAGCACAAGAGAGCAGGCTGTGAGGCGGTTCAGGTCCTCTGCATTCGACATCTTTAGAGTTTCTCGAAGAAATCGCCTGCACAAGGGGACAGATGCTGGCACCCTGCAGGTATATCAGTCACAGAGAAGCAGAGGTGGCCTGAGGGAGAAGAGGCCAATCATACATGGTGCCCTGACCCAAACTTACTTGGCTTCGTTGTAGCGGCCCTGGAAGAAGGAGAAGAGGCCTCTCACATAGAAGGCTGCTGCTCGGAGGCAGTGTGAGCTGCAGAAAAGCAGAGTCACAGTTGGCTATGGGAGAAAAAGTTTCCCAAAGGGAGCCCCTACAGACTGTCTGACCGGTGGGGTACAAGCAGTGCTGAGTACATGTGAAGTCTGGGGCCCGCAGGAACATACGCCACCCCAAGAGCAATGGGAGTGTGGGATGTCTTGATAGGCACAGGCAACTCACCTCACCGGGAAGCTGTGGTCTGGGTTTATCCTCTCAAGTAAACTGTACAGCTGGTGAAGAAACATCAGTTAGGACCCAACCTAGCCACCTGGAGGAGGCTAGGCCCTGAACATGCTATAGGGGATGAGGCTTCCTCCACTCCATGGGAAGAATATCACAACATGCAGCATGCCTGCCCTTAACAGCCTTAAGATGGGGGGGTGTCCATCTGAGGGAACCATGTAGGAGACAGGGCAGAGTGGTGACAATGGAACAAACAGCATTCTTGTGACCCAAGAGACCAGCATTAGCTTCCTGATAGCCAGGGTGGGCTCTCTGTTTCTTCGAGCACAGATCTGGAAGGTTGGCTATGGCTTTTGTAGATAAGAGATGATAGTGGCCAGGGCTAGAATGAAGGCTGTAGACATGCAGAGAATCTGGGCTACTCTGGAGGGACTCCAGGGTAGGGCATCCTAGAGTTGGAGAAGAACCTAACTTTTGTGGCTCTGGCAAACCCACATAAGGGCACCTGGCTTGTGAGGACAGCCCTGTGAGGATGGCCCACTCGCCCACCCATGTAAGACTTTCTTCCCCTTGATTAGGGCTGGGGTGTGGCTCTGTGGTAGAATGCTTGAAGGCATGCAAGAGGCCCTGGGGTTAGATGACAGCACCACTAATTTTGTTTTTTTGAGACAGGATTTCTCTGTGTAGCCTTCACCATCCTGAAACTTATTCTGTGAATCAGGCTGACCTTGAACCCAGAGATCCACCTGCCTCTGTCTCCTGAGTGCTGAAATTAAAGACATGTACCACCACCACCCAATGACATAAACAAACAAACAAACAAACAAACAAACAAAAAACCCACAGGGTTCAATAAAGCTTGAGTGGCTTAGGATGGGACAGAGGCCACCTGGCTGCACAAGTGCTATCCCAGCCCCAGTCCTGAGCCATCGAATGTTGCACTCTCATAGAGAGCTAAACATCTGGACTTTTCTGAGGTCTGTGGGTGCCTAGGACACCCAAAGCCCTATGGAAGAGATGGAGAAAGGATACCGAACATGAAGCATGTCACCTACTACCTCTTGGTGCCTATTTCCTTCCCGTATATACACACTTGCAAGGTTGGTCACGATGAAGGCCCACAGCTCCTGGTGGTTGGTAAGCTGGAATGCAAGACAGGGCACTTAGGAGGTTAGCGAGGCCATTACCACACCCTGCTGGGGCTTGACTGCACTAGAGCTGCTCAACAGCTCCTTTCAGACTCAACCAGCTCACTCCAAAGTAGAGTTAGATCCTCTTCCACCCGCAGTGTCAGGGGACACTTAGAAAATGAACAGGAGAGCTAGCTATCCTGATTCTGCCAATGACCAACAGTGGATAATGGCAAGACATAGTCTCTCCATAGTCCAGACCGGCTTGTAATTCTCTATCCTGCCCCAGAGTCCTAATGGCTGGGCTGACAAGCCTGCCATCACCCTGGTTTGTTTCTGCTTTATAGTCCAACAGATGTACACTCATGTCCTGAAGTATGTTGGGAATGCTCTCTGCCACTGAACCAATCAATAATTATGGCAAGTTGGATGGTCAAGAGAAGGAGTGAAAACTGTCAGTCATGGTGGTAGACACTGGTCATCCCAGTACTTGGGAAGGAAGCTGAGGCAAGATCAGAAAAAAAAAAAGAAAATAATAATAATTTTTTTTTTCTTTCGAGACAGGCTTTGTCTCTGAACTCCATATATAAAGTAAGTCTCAAACTTACAGAGATCTATATGCCTCTGCCTGCCAGAGTGCTGGAATTAAAGGTGTGTCTACCATGTTTGGTAGGGCCAGATCAGAATTTAAGGCCTGCCTGTGCAACTGAGATATCCCATCTTAAAAAAAAAAAAAAACAAAAAACCATGAACAGGAGGTTACAGCTCAGCAATACAGTACTTGCCTGGCATGTTTTGTCAAATTCTAGGTTCAATCTCCAGTATGGGATAGGGAGAAGAAGGAAGAAAGGATATAACATTCTAAGTAGCCTGGGCCCTCTGAGTCCAATTCGCTGCATTGGGCATGTACAGTGGAAACACAGGGCCTGCTGTTGGGCTTGGCACACAAAAGCCCAGAGTTCCCTTCCCTGACATGACTTGAGCTGCAGCAGCACTAGGCTGTTGGCTATAGGCAACAGGAGGAAGAGTCTGAGCTCGAGGCCAAGGTTCCTATCTGTCCCAGCTCCTCCCCTCCAAGGTATTCTCTAGTAGGACTTTCCTCAGCACGTGACTTTAGCATTGTACTGCTGAGCCAAAGCCACACGTAGAAAGTAAGATAACAATAAGAATGTGGGTTCTTGGCACAGCAGCAGGGGTGCCTGGGGTCCAGGGAGACAGGCGTGGAGCCAGAGGAGTGGGTTCCTCTCAAAGCACCCACAGACATGTACCACCAGGGACGGGAGCCCCTCCCATAGTCAGAGGGACGTGCCAGACCCCTTGCTCACAGAAGAGAATGCTTCTCTACAAAATCTCTACTGGGGGTTCCCTGAGAAATTGGTCAGCAGCCTCCATTTCCTGCAAGGACACTGAGGCTAAGGTACAGACATCCTTCCCTGGTCCTGGTCCAGGTGGGCAGGGCGGAAGGTAAGCTGTCCATAGAGGCATCTCCGCCACTCTGGGAGAAATGGACCAGACTCTCAGGACCAGCAGGAGCCTGTAGGAGGTCAGCAGCCTACAAATGTGGGTTCCTTTTGGGGAGGCCCCTCCCTGAAGTAAAACCTGTCCTCTGTTCTGAGCACCTATCACAGGACTTAGGATAAGGACCTGTCTTAGTCACTGTGCATCCACACACCGTGACTCTAACAAACTGCAGAACCCATCATGATTCCACACACTGACTCAGCCTGAGACTGTCCTGGGATTTAGCAGTGGCCACCCAGTGTCCCTGTACCCTGATACACCTGTGTTCCCCTCATATCCACCTGGGGTAGCCAGGCACCCTTCACCCTAGCCACCTGCCACCTTAACAGCAAATATGTCGCTATCACGGCCACTGTCAGTGTGACTGTGGTGGATGTGGGCTCAAAGTCGGAGCCCTAGCAGCAAAGCTGTGCTGGTTTCCACCCTTTCTGTGAGGCAGCCAACCGACACCAAACTGCTGCTCACGGAGCCAGCCTTACCCGCAGGGCTGTAGTGAACTGAGCTTCAGCATTGTCCATGCAGTTCACGGAGACACAGTACAGGCCCTGCAAAGACAAGGATACATGTGGGGTAGCTCCCAAGGGTGCTGGGGCTCAGGTCAGAAGCAGGGCAGCTGACAGAGCAGCGCTAGACAAGCACAATGTGTACCTGAGCTGCTGGGATGTGCTTCAAGCCACTGTAAAGGACTCCATTCCCCCACTCCCAACCCCAATAGAATAAGAGGTCACATTGAGATGTCTAAGCAGTGTCACAGGGCTATTTACTGGGACATGCAGATTCTTTCAGGGTGCATCATGTTCTTTGCTAGGTATTTTCTGGATTCTGGCAAGGGTAGGGCTCAGCACCTGGGGCATACTCACCAGCAGCGTGTGCAACTGGGCAGCATGGTTGGAGAAAAGCCGGGGGGATTGCTGGCACAGCTGGCAAACCTGGGAGATCTGAGGGGAGAACTGAGGTAACTGCCTGTCCTGGGACCTGGCACTGGAGTGCAGCCCCAAAGCTGGAACATATTCTCCAATCCACTTGCCAAACTGGGGTCAAAGTCCTGGTAGGAGGAGCTGCCATAGGGAGGAGGGTGACCCTGATCT
The DNA here is from genome assembly GCF_907164565.1 of Psammomys obesus. Taxonomy (NCBI): domain Eukaryota; kingdom Metazoa; phylum Chordata; class Mammalia; order Rodentia; family Muridae; genus Psammomys; species Psammomys obesus. The sequence goes on along the minus strand of NW_026594377.1, from coordinate 1,141,079 downwards.
CCTTTCTCTCTATCCACGCTGACCTTAGTCTCAGCTTCAACCGAGTACTTTGGCTACAGGCTATAAAATGCCTCTCCAATGTTCTCAGGAAGGTGGGCACTCTGGTGATATGGATCCCAACACCTGCCAATGTTCCCTGAGAAGCAACTTTTAGGGACCCAGACTACTGGCTTTACAGTAAATTCAACAGCCCATGCTAGAGCAGTGATAGTGAGGTCACTGTACCCTCCCTCTTGATATCTGCCTAGACCAGGCCCACCATAGCACTCTGTGCTTGCTACCTCTTGTAGTGCAGTGGCCTTGTGTCCTGTGACGAGCCGGCACATGATGATATGCTCCAGCAGGATCACTTGGAAGGATGACAGGATGGGGCTGCAGTCCAGCACTGGGGACAAAAGGCAGGGGTGAGTATGCAGGCATGGTCCCACAGGGCCCTGCCTAACGCCATTCTTGCTGCAACCTCTCTCCATCTGGATAAGTACAGAAGCTCAAGCCAAGGCCACTGTGAAGTGATCCAAGGCTAAGAAGTCCCTACTAGGTGGAGCTCAGGTACAGCAAGGGCTCAGCAAGCAGCTTAGGCCTTAGTTTGAATTCCAAGCAATAAAAGCCACAAGAAACTCTGGGCTGAGCAGCGTGCCTCACACAGGTCATCTCTACAGAGCTGGTGCAGACTCCTGCCACCCCTGCTAAGAGCTCAGGAACCTGCCCGCTGGGCTTCCAAGATGTCTTCAACTGTGCATGCCTGAGTGGGACAGGACCCAAGCCATGGGGACCCTCAGTCAGTTCCTGGCCAAGCACAGATCTCCTTGGATGGGGGAAAAAGTTCTTGTCCAAACCAGCTTGAGGAAAAGAGAAGCACAGTTCCACAGGCTCTGGTGTCCCCAGCATATTTCTCCCTTCAGAAGTAGCTGAAGAGGTCACTTTAGGACACATAAAATAGTCAAGCGGGTGTGCCTAGAACCCAGACTCTGGAGGATTCACAACAGGTAGGTAAGAGCTAGGTTCTGATCTTGGCTTCCCTAAACATAGCCATGTCTGAAAGTCAAGGACAACTTGGGGCTGCTGGGGTCCCCACTCAGGTGGCACTCACTCTTAAGCTTCTCTAACTGCATGAGTGCCTTGTCTGTGTACTTCTGTGCCTTTTCCAGGTAGCCAGCCTGCATCGAATGCATCACTGTGACCTGCAAGGAGAAGGGGTGGTGATCATGGTGGCCTCTCCCAGCCCAGGCCCAGGGTAGTGGGACTCACCAGGTAGACGAGCACGCACATGTGCTCCTTGGGCAGCCAGTGGAAGAGGTCAGCAGGGTTGCTGGGCAGGATCTCATCATCGTGTAGCGTAGAGATGGTCTGGATACACTGCTGCAGCTGCTTCAGGCATGGCTTGACGCTCTTTACCTGTGGCATGCATGCTTAGCACCGCACCCCCAGGAGGCCTGGCAACTTCTTGCTCCTACATAGGGCCTCCCACTCCTCCACAGGAACCCACCTCCCCAGGTCTTGGTCTCCCAGAAGCCAGACTTCAAGGAGGCAGGCAGAGGCCCAGTAGTTAACCCCCCAACAAACAGTCTTTTGGCACTGTGGATTCTGCCAACCCTCCTGTTTTCTACCCCGAGTCACTCAGGGGAGCTGTGGTTCTGCAGTCAGGGACAACTGACAGCTGCCATGTTCTTACACGCTGTATGAGGACCGAGGCCCAATGGGAACAAAAGGAAGGCCCTTAAAAACAGCAGGTTCACTAAGCATTTCCTGGATTCCCACAACACTGGCCTAGTACCTCACAAAGGCATGTGCCCGGTGGGCCTATAAGACTAGGAAAGGGCCGAGGCAGGCAAGGTAGCTCCCATTCATCCTAGTCTGAGGCCATCACATAAACACAGGTGTCAGGTCTCCAACACAGCCATGCAGCCTCACCAGGGTCCTTACTGACCCTCATAAAGCTGCTGTGAGCTGGGGAAGGGGAATCTGCTGAATATCTCCCTGTTTTGTTTGCATGGCTTCCATGAGCTTCCCTTCCGAGGCCTCCAACCGTATGTGCACTCGATGGATGCCAGGCCACACATTCTTACAAAAATGAGGACAGGGCCATTAGAACAAAACCTGTGCTTGGAGCATCCTCTTCCCTTGGGGCTATGCCATACAGTGTGATGGAGCCACAACTGTGCTAGAGCAGGACACCTGTATATATGTTTGTGCACTTACAAACACACAACAACATATCATGAGCAACCCCTTTCTCTGGCCTGAGAGACCACATACCTGTCCTGCATCCAGGTAGTGAGTCACCTGCAGCACCAGAAAAAAGACACGTAGTGACTCCTTCTGGATGGGGTTGCCCTGCCAGTTCTCCACAATCTGCCCGCACAGTGTGAGCAGTGGGTGCACTTCTTGCAGTTTGCGCTCCATCAACAGCAGCTGGAAGGGATGGGGTATCACTGTCAACAGTCCAATAGCTGAGGACAGAAGGCAAAGCTGGGTGAAATGAGGTCAGGTGTGGCAGTGCTTGCCTTTAACCCCAGAATTTGGGAGGAAAAGGCAGGCAGATCATTGTGAGTTTGAGGTCAGCCTGGTCTACATAGAGTTCCAGGACAGCCAGGGTTACATCGAGAGGTCTTACCTCAAAAAAAAAAAAAAAAAAATCAAACAAAGCTGAATACAACAAAGAAACTGGGGTACAGGTAGTTCCACAGCAGGATTCAATAGTACAATACCACCTGAAACCTCAGAGCCCCAAATGGAAACTGCCAGGGTAGAACCCTTTCTTTTGAGACTACACTATGAAGAGAAGCCACTGCAGGTGACCTCGTGCCTGCAACATGGCTACACACACCCAGTCTTGACTTACCATCCCCTTGCTGAGCAGGAATAGTGCCCTGGAAAAGAGACAAGACATCAGGTTTATAGGGATGCCCCTCAGGGAGATGTGCTTTATTTATAGGACATTTTAGAGTGCTGCATTTTGTTCTGATTTAAATTTACATGGAGAGGCACATAAGGCTGGTTCTCATATAACCTAGGCTGGCTTCAAACTTCCTATGCAGTTGAGGATGACCATAAACATTTTTTTTCAGAAGAGTGGTCATGCTGGAATTGAATTTAGGGTCTCACACAGCACTCGGCCACTGCACTATACTTCCAACTGAACTTTGAACTTAAAAAAAAAAAAAAAGCATATATATGTGCCAGGCATAGTGACACACCTTTGATCCCAGAACTTGGAGAGGTAGAGACAGGTTCCGTGTTCAAGGCCAGCTTTGGTCTATATATGGAATTCTAGGACAGCCTACATAATAGGGAGACTTTATCTCAATAACTAAATAACTTTTATGTCTACATGTGAGTGCCTACATGCACAAGTGTACAACAGGCACCTAGATGCTGCCCAAGGAGGCCACAGGAGAGTATCAGACATGGAGGAACTGGAGTTACAGGGGCTGTAACCTCCTCATGAGGTACTGAAAAGAGATTCTGAGCTCAGAGGTCTGGGAGAGAAAGAAGTGCTCTTAACCACTGACCCGCCCCCAACCCTCTCAGCCTTGAACCTGGGCTCCTCCGTCATCTACCAGGTGTGGCCACCACACTCTAGCTTCAGTAGCGATGGTTTTACACGATGCAGACATGCTTGTGAGCATCATACAAGGCAGGGTAGAAGACGGCACGCTCAAGCCACCTTAATGCTCCAACACAGCAGATGTGGACTTGGCACAGAGGACGCATGAAGCAGGGACTGGCTTGGCCTGTCACTACCTCACCTGTGAGCTGGCTGTGAATCACCTCAGGTCCCTCTCAGGATTAAGGACATAAAGGCAAGTCAATGCCCTCCCCTCTCCTCCTTCACCAGGGTTTCTTTGGCCTCTCTTAGGCCGCATTCCTTCAACTTTCATAAGGAGGTCTATGTACTTGGTGAAACCGAGGACAAAACTCCCACAGCAGATCAGGGTGGCCTCTCATACCAATGCTATCCTACTTTACTTTATTTTTCTACAAGCGCAGCACCCAGGGGAGTGGACACTGAATCACACTTAGTTGTCAAGAAGGCACAAGTGCAATAAAGCCTATGGCTGGACAAATCCTACCAGTGCTTTCTATTTCAAGATATTTGTGTGTGCAAGTGACAGGAAGTAGAACCTGTCATCCCAGCACCTGGGAGGCTGATGCAGGATTAAAGCTGGGGCCATCCTTGCTACAGTACTGACAACCCGTCTCAAAATATCAGAGAAACTGCTAGTACTAGCTGTGCCAATGAGAAATGGGCCCTGCTTTCCCAGCCAGCCATTCACATGTCATGAAGGGTCATTTGCTGAGATTGACTCTGCATGGCTCATTACACCAGAGGCCATCATCACACACTAAGGTGCCATGTTTAGGGTCAGTAATAGGACAGCCAAGCTCCTTCCAAGTTAGAGAGCAGGAGGAAAGGGGTTGGCGGAGCCTACCGTGTATATTCAGATCCCACCACTCGGGCATACTCAGCTCCCACGCCCAGGAGGTCACAGGCTGATACCAGGTCCTTCTCCAGTGTGTGCAGTTGCTGAAGAGGAGAAAAAGCAATTGCCTAAGTGTGGCTGCATCTTTTACATCAGCACAATCACCGCAGTACTGGCTTGGACCTCAAGCACCAAGGCAGCCATAAGTGTGGAATGTTGAGGGTATAGAGCAAATCATGCCTCTTGTTCTGTCACTTCAGCTTACTGGTACAGAACTAGCAGTCTGCGCTCTTGGGCAGACCCAGTGCATACTAGGTGGGTTAGTAGAAAAGTTCCCCTAGGAGCAGAGGGGCCTGAAAAAGCGTCAAAACTAGAAACTTGGAAAACTGAAAAGAGAGAACACTTCTGATTTTGGTCTCTGGAGGGGTACATGTAGTCTGTTGGTATAGAGCTCAGCTCCCTTGCAGAATGTCATCAGCTCTGAAAGCTAGGCAGTTCATGTAGCTGCCCAGTTTACTTCCTCAGCTGCCAGCTGCACATGGGAGGCTGCAAGGAGACAGTATAAGCATGGGAGCCTAAGGGAGGGACCTCAAAGGAAAAGGCCCTAAAGTCCAGTATCTATGGTTATGTGGGTGATAGGGCCATATCATAGGAGAGAGGGGTCATGACAGATGGCCAGGTCAAGAACAGGCAATGTCAACCAAGGCTCATCCAGGTACCCTCAAGAAAAGGTCCAGACAGGATGTAGGAAAGAAGAGTGGAATGACTAGTTCCTCCATGGCAGCCAGGAAGCCCCCAAAGGAGGCAGCCAGGAGCCTGTGTGACTGGTACTTGAGTTCATGCCCCAAGGTCTTGCTTGCTCCTGTACTCACAGCGAGCTGGAAGAGCAGGCGACAGTGCCAGTATGGAGTCTGCTGTGAGATCTGGATGGCTTTCCGCAGCAGCGGCTTTGCTGCATCCACAGAGTTCTGAAAGGAAATTATTTAAAGTTCAAGAAGTCAAACTGGGTCCCTGGTGCAGCAGCCACAGTGCTAGAAGGCCGAGCCATTTTCTGGGGTGAGATGCGGGAGGCTATACAGTACACTTCCTGCTTGGGAAGAATGTGCATGGCTCACTGCTTGATAGCCATGGTGGCACACATCTGTCTTGTCAATGTTTGGGAGTCAAGGAAGGGTTGCCTATGAGTTTAGGGTAGCCTGAGCTATAGGGTGACACTACTCCAAAATTTTTTTGGTTTTGTTTTTCAGTCTTTTAGAATATAAAAGACAAGTGTAGTGATGCACACTTTTAATCCTAGCTCTGAGGCAGAGGCAGGCAGATCTCTATGAGTTTGAGGCCAGCATGGTCTATATAGAGAGAACCTGTCACAAAACAAACAAACAAACCAAAACAAAAAATTTAGATTATACATAGAATAGCTTCTTCAGAAGCTATGGTAGGCAACATCACCTGGGATCTCAGCACTGAAGGAGCTGAGATAGGAACTATGAATTTGAAGTCAGACCAGGTTACACAGCAAATTCTAGGGCAGCTAACGGGAGATACATAGTGAGATTAGTTTATAAAACCACTTAAAAATTATATATGGTGTTGGGCTTGGTGGTGTATGCCTTTAAGCTCAGCACTCGGGAGGCAGAGGCAGGTGGATCTCTGTTTTAAGGCCATCCTGGTCTACATAGCCAGATCTAGGCCAGCTAAGGGTACATAATGGGACCCTATCTCAAAACAACATTCCCGAACTACCCCTTCCCCCACAAAACCAGCAATAGAAACCCCAAACCCCAAAACAAAACAATACACACACACATTGGGGGGAGGCTGAAGATGGTTCTTTGGTTACAGCACTTGCTGCTCTCACAGAGGACCTGGGTTCAGTTCCAGCACCCACATGGTAGCTCACAAACATCAGTACTCCAATTCCATGGGATCTCATGCCCTCTTCTGAACTTCTACCTAGCTGGAAACCACAATCTCCCAATAGGCCCAGGAAACAGAAAGACCCCCACTTTCAGAACCAGCAGCATGTCCTCACCTCTTGACAATACAGTTCTGACAACAGGCTTGCTGCCTCAAATTTAACATCTTCAAACTGTGGGATCTGGAGACGTCCGGTTAAGGAAGTACAATGCAAAATCATTTCTTTAAAAAGAGTTCTGGCTCCCAGTCAGTTCTCCCCCTCCTCATGCTGCAGGGTACGCAGAAGGCCAACTTGGGGCAGTGAGGGGCAGGATGAGGACCTTACTGCCAAGAGAGTGGTGGCTGGCTTCCAAGGCAGCTAGGACACATGGTACGGCAGGGAAAGGGGGTGTTTCCAGCTTTTACCATGGGCTTTTCATTTAAGCAGAATATTCCCTCAAGAGCACAGTATAGGGCCTGAGGGTATGGCTCAGTGGCAGAACATTTGTTTAGCATGCCCCAGGTGCTGGGTTCCACCCCCAGCATGGGCACAAGAAAAGGATACTTGCTGTGATATCAACCACTGAAAGAGAAAGAAAAAGGATTAATTAATTTTTATTTGCAGGGATGTTGAGACAGAATGCACTTTGTAGACAAGGATGGCCTTAAACTCACAGAGACTGCCTGCTTCTGCCTTCTGAGTGCTGAGGTTAAAGGCATACATCACCAAACCCAGCTAGGATTAATTTTGAGGCTCATGCTGAGGCTGGCACAGCATGCCCATCAAGGGCAGTGTGCAGAAGTGGGGTGAGGGACGGTGATAGAGACAGACAGCACTTGCTTTCCTTGCAATCTGGTTGTAGGAATGGAAGCTGCAGGGCACTGGGTGGATGCCTAAGAAAGAGACCTCTCCTAACACCAGACAAGGAGCTAGCACACCTACCTAACTCCAGGGAGGGAACCTCATGGTGATCTTGGCCATACTCTACACTTCAGCAAGGCTAATTAATGATGGTCTGGCAGAAAGCTTGGACATTAAGCAAAGCTTTGCCTGAGAAGTGGGTTAAAATTGGGTGGGGGTTGGTGTATGGGGACAAGGCCCTCCTGAGAAAGTAGCATGTCAAAGAGGCTTGAAGTGGATAGAGTGGGCCTCAAAAGAGGAGCTCTAGTGTAGAGAGCAGCCGGCCAACCTGAGGATGAGCACCAAGAAATTCATGAGATGCTGTTTTGAAACAAAACAAGAACAAAAACATGGAGAGATGGTTCACTAGTTATGAGTGTTTACTGTTCTTGCAGAGGATCCATGTTTGTTTCAGCTCCCAACCATTCATAATTCCAGTTTTTCAACACCTTTAGCCTCCACAGGCACCTGCATCCAGGTGTGTGCACAAACATAAGCACACACCTAATTAAAAATAACTAGCTGGGCATGGTGGTGAACACCTTTAATGCCAGGCAGAGGCAGGTGAATCTTTATGAGTTTGAAAGAAGCCTGGTCTACATAGCTGGCTTAGGCTAAAAAGTAAAACCCTGTCTACCAACCTACCTACCAACCAACCAACCAACCAACCAACCAACCAACCAACCAACCAAGATTCAGAGGGCCAGGCTCTGACTAGGGGGAACCACTGGGTCTCAAGCCACATGTTGCAAGAGGCTCCTAGCTATTGCGTTATGCATTGTTTCAGTTACTTGGGTCTTCAGGGACTTCCTAAGTACACACCTAATACTGTCTTGACAACCTAGGGTCCAACAACAGGTACCAAAGAACCTACCTCTGAGGAGTCCTGACAAGGGACACACAGGATGGGGGTGCTTGGTGCTGGGCTCTGAAGGCTAGAGTACTAGAGTAGGATGTAAAGGCAGGAAAGGCAAAGCTCCAGACACAGAAGCGCTAGTAAGAAAGGAACTAAGACCTGGGGACTATCTGGGGCTGCAAGGCTGGTGGCTTAGTGCAGCTCATTTGGCAGTGGTGTCTGGGAGTCCACCCTGGGCATGGAGCCTGACCCAGTGGGTAAGAATCAAAGCTTCTGCCCAGATTATTTTTTTAAAAACAGCTAACTTATTTATGTGGTTTTTGCATGTGCTCGTGCATTCAACAGGCCATGGTGTGAAGGTGAAATCAAAGGGCAGCTTTTGGAAGTCAGTTCTTTCCTTCTACCACATTGGTCCTGGGGACTGAACTCACGTTGTCATGTTGGCAACAAGCACCTTTACTCACTTAGCCATCTTGCCTAAAAACATGGCCCTACAGCATGGTTTTAGGATTGGCTTAGATCAAGTGTGGGAATATCTACCTGTTAACCAGCACTTGAGGAATGGAGGCAGAAAATCAGAAGTTCAAGGCTAATCTCATACTGGGGATATGACTCAGTTGGTAGCATGTCTGCTTAGCATGTATGAGGCCCTGGGCCTCATCCTTAGACCCTCACTAACTGGGCATGGTACTGTATGCCTGAAACCCCCGTGCTGCAAACCCCAGGATCCAAAGTTCAGGGACATCCTCAGCTATAGAGAGAGTTTAAGGAGATGACTAGATTAGACAAGATCCTGTGGGAAAAGAAACACCTACAAAACAACAGAGAGCTGTTGTAGACAGAGCACAGACCAGCACAGAGGGAGATGAGAAGATCTAGAACACCTAAGTTGCTTCTTGGACCGTTGTGAAAGATAAAGGGAGTCACAAAGAGAAGCAGGGAGCTGTTGGCCAGGAGGAAGCACTGTGGACAGTGAGAGTCAGAAAGGGAGGAGCAGCAGCCTCCTCTGGTCAGCTATGGAAGCTTTTTCACAGCATCAGTAACTTCACAGGTCCACAGACTAGCCGTGTTCTTTCAAACAGGCAGCTGAGGGATAAATCCAGAAGTCACAGCCAGCTGCCAGGGAATGGGGTCCCACTGCTCCAATTTATACCATTATGGGCCACCTCCTTACAGACAGGCCTCTTTGTCCCTTCCACTTGGGTTTCTTTGTAGCTGCCATCTATTTAGTTATACCTTTCTTTTTGAGCCAAAGGTTTCTGCTGATAGGCAGACATTCTCTCTTGTGCCCTCCTCTCTGTATATTCACTGCCTTCCCAGAATCTCTCACCACACTCCTGAAACTCCATCTTCCTTTTATACTTCCTTCCATCACCTTCTACATGCAGTCACCCTCAGGCATTGCTGAATGACAATGTGTTGCTAGGTGATTTCATAGTAATGGAAACACCAGAGTATACTTTCACAAAGTAAGTCAGCCACATTACTAGGTGACATAACCTCCCAGGAAGTTTGCCATTGCCAAAATGTTGTTCTCTAGCCCTCCACACACAAGCTGTGTTTCACTCTACCACCTTCCAAAATAAAAATTTTCTGGGCTGGGGATATAGCTCAGATGGTAGAGTTCTTGCCTAACATGGCTCTGTGTTGCATCCTTGGCACTCACTTAGACCCCAAGCAAATACCTGTAGCCCTAGCACTAAAGAGGGGGAGATTGGAAGATCAGAATTTCTAGACCACCCTCAACAACAGCCTAAAGTGAATGAGACCCTGACTCAAAGAAACAAACAAAAGTAGAAAATACACAATGTATCCTAAAATCCCTTGGGTTCCTAATCCAGCTGTGAGCTGTTTTACTTTACAAGGCTCAAGAACTGTAACTCTTCCTCATGACGTAAAAAGAAACAGTCAAAACAAAAGCTCTCTAGGTATGAAGAGGCCCACAGGGAACATGGTGGGGAATGTTAGCTCTCTCCAGAAGCCCCTGGGGTTACCTTGAGCTTTTTTTTTTTTTTTTTTGGCCGTTTTTTGTTTTTGGTGTGTGAATAGGTACAATTAGAGACAGAAGGGCTAATGTCTGGAAACTTCCAGAGCTGGGTGTCTGATCTTGGTCAGGCAGAGAACATTCCAGGTGCTTTTTCTGTCGTTTATGTTTGCTTGGGTTTTTGTTGTCACCATTTTTTTTTTTTTTTTTTTTTTTTTTTTTTTTGAGATAAGGACTTTCTATAAAGCAATGGCTAGCCTAGAACTGATTTCAGAACCAGGCAGCCTCCAACTCACAGATCCAGCTGCCTCTGTCTCTAGGATATTAATGCTGTGTCACTATGTCACTGTATCTAGCATTGGCTTTTTAAACAATTATATGTGTTATCTTACCCAAATGGACAACCTTTGTTTTGTGTGAGCTGGAGTGTGTACTCATGCAGAGCAATGTGGAGGTCAGAGAGAATGTCAAGTGTCCTGCTCTGTCACTCTCTCCCTTATTCCCTTGAGACGGGAGGGAGGCTAGCAGCCAGGAAGCCTTAGTGCTTCTCTTGTCCCTGCTCCTCAGAAGCCACAGCACTGGGGTTCCCAGTGGAGTTACGTGCAGGCACATAGCATGTCTGCTCTTTCCCATGTTGACTGGGGGCTTCACTTGGGTCCTCATGCTATTTTGATTTTTAAGGCAAGGCCACGCTGGCCTTGAACTAACAGCATTTTTTTTTCTGCTTCAGCCTCCAAAGTGTAGGGATTATAAGATAGTCAGCAGACCAGCTTTATAGGCTTCTTATTCATGGAAAACAAATTAGGAAAAAAAAAAAAAACCAACCCACAGATCTTCTAATCTGCCAACAGGAGTAGAGATAGCTACAGACTGCAACAATCTTGAATCGAAATAGAGGGAGCCTCCCTAAAACTTCCTGCTGTGGGCAGCCAAGGCTCTAGAACAGCTTCCAGCCAACACCTGAATGTGGGCATCAGGAAGTCAGAAGAGGGGTGGGCAAAGTGGCTTACTGGGTAAAGGTTATTGCCACCAAGCCTGAGCACCTGAGAGAACAGACTCCCTCAAGTTGTCCTTGGACCAGCACATATGCTCTGTGCAAACACATGCACATGAGTAAACAAATGTAAAAAAAGGTAGTCAGGACTTCTGAGGAGTTTGCTGAGAATCCAAAGCACCAAGAACAGCGCAGTGTTTTGAAGGCAGGATGAAGTGGAGGAGACAAGCAAGAGTGAGTCAGAATGAAAAGCCATGCTAACTTGAGTTCCTGAAGTCAGAGGTGAGGATGGAGACAGTGTGAGAGAAAACAGAAGGGAAAACAGGCTATAGCTCATGGAGCTGGTCTGCATGGCAGCCACAGCTTAGGCATGGGTTTCTACAGGCCTATTCAGCAGGAATCTAATAGGACATGGTTGAAATCAAAAGAGAAGAGCTGCTGCACCTAAGCCTCAGGCATAAGGCTTAGAGGGAAGCAAGTAAACCAGAGGATGAACAATGCTTCACCAGTGAAGCAGAAGCTACTTTCTAGGCCAGGTGAGCAAAGCCATCATCACAGGGCAGCTAAGGGGGGGGGGGGTATAGCTCACACCTGCAGCCCATTATAGGAAGGTCATTCAAACCAAGGAGCTTGAAACCAACCTGGCCAACCACACCTTCAGAGCAAACTTTTGACACAGAGAAAGCATTCCACCAGCATGGTGTCCTCAGCCAGGCCAAAGAATGACTGTAGATGCAGACAGTAACAATTCATTTTTTCTCTATGGCTTTCAAATTGTGAGCATCTAAGAATGGTAGTGTACAATTGTAGGTCCAGAGACAAAAGGGATTATGGGATCCAAAAAACACGGTTTGGGGCTGGCAGAGCCAAGAGTAGGATGCATGTGGTAGAGTGCATGCTCAAGCATATGGCAAGAGCCTAGGTTCAATCCCCAGCACAAGTTAAACAAAGGGAAGCTTGGAGGTGCTCAGTCAGCAACACACTCCCTGTGCTCTGACACCCAGCACCAACACAAGCAGGGTACTATGTTATAGCTGTAATTCCAGCTCTGGGAGGCAGAGACAGGAGGATATCTGGGCCTGTTGGTCAGCCAGCCTACCTAGTAGGTGAGATCCAGGTCAAGTTTCCATTCCTGTCCCAAAAACTAAGGAGAAAACTACTGACACCACCCACAGTCTTTCAGTCCCACAGCAGAAGGGCACACCACTGAAATGGGCCTGTTTGCTTGAAGGATGGGTGTGAAAATGAGGCAGAAGCTCGGAAGACAAGACTAAATTCACACAGAAATAGTGGATCTGTGTGACAAAATGTGGCCTCACCACTGTCTGCAGCAGCAACTTTCAGGCTTTCCAGCCAGGAGAGATTTCTGTGAAGATGAGAGCTCAGACCATCGTTACTTGCTGGAACATTTCAGAGCAGTGAAAATTCTGACATGTCTACATCCCATATCCTGCCAAGATTCTAAACAGGAAGGTTTTACATCTCTATTCAGACATAGACACGAGCACAAACACAAACACACATACACACACACACCAATAAACAGAAAACCAAATAACCAAACACCAACAATAAGATAAAATAAAGAGCAAAGCTTCTAGTAGTGTCCCACCCCAGCTGCAGCTGCAGGATCACAAAGCATGCTGAGCAGGGCAGAGCCCACAGGACTCACTCCAGACCAATGGCTGAGCTCTCATTCCCCTCCCCCACCCCTGGGAAAGATACACACCTCACGTGACTGATAGATGTTTACTAATGACACGTTACAGAGGAGACTTACAACACTGGGAGACTTCATGAAGCAAAGGGAATATTCTTTCTAAATAGCGTCTAACCATAGTTGAGGAGACAGAAACTGACATGTTCAGATAGAAAGCAATCAAAGGCTAAGTAGATGGCTAAGAGGGTACGGCACCTGTACAAGCATGGGGACCTGAGTTTGAATCTACAGTAAGCAGGGCACAGTAGAACATACATTTGTAATTCTACCAGTCCTAAAGGGAGATGGCAGGTAGCAACAGGATAGTCTTGAAAACCCAAGGACCAGCTGTCTAGCATATTCTGTGGCTGGCTGTCTCAAACAAGTTGGAAGGACACAATTGACACCTAAGATTATCTTCTGACCCTTACAAGCATTTCATGGCACACACATGTGCACACACACACAAGAACACACACACTCAGGGCAGGAATGAAGGGAAGGCAGAGAAAAAGGGAGATGAAACTTCTGGTCTTCTCTTATGTGCAGGATTTCCTGAGACCCCTCCCCACAATGCTGCTGGGAAGCCAGGACAAGACCAACAGCCCCTCTCCCCTGCTTTACCAGATATCTGATCAAATCATGACAAAACATGAGAACACGGTCTCTATCTCAAAATACGCTTACCCTACCTTAGCCTATCTTGCGGTAAGAGGTGCTATACTATATGCTGTTTCTAAGGTGATGAGAGTGACACACATTAAGCACCTATTTCTTTTTTAAAATTAATTTATTATGTATACAAGTTGTGCCTGCATGTACACCTGCATGCCAGAAGAGGGCACCAGGTCTCATTATTGATGGTTGTGAGCTGGGAATTGAACTACATGACCTCTGGAGGAGCAGTATGTGCTCTTAACCTCTGAGCCATCTCTCCAGCCCTTAAGCACCTATTTTAAAGCTGCTGAATGCAGCACTGTAGTATTACACTTGAGACCTGAGACACCTGCTACCGGGGACTTACAGGAGAGGGCTAACAGGTGGCGGCATCTACAGCTTCTACAGGCTAGCAAGGAAAGGAGGAAACAAAATGCGTAATTTCAAAACCAAGAACCAACCAGGTATGGTGGTGCACACCTCTCACCCCCAGCACTTTCTAAAAGAACTCAATTATGCTTTTAGTTTTTAAAGAGAAGCGCATCTTGTTGTGTGGCTCAAGCTAGCCTGGAGTTCCTGGTCCCCTAAGCCCTCTTCCCAGGCTCTAAGTAGCAGGGACTACAGGTTTGTGTGCTGACTCATGCTATGATTCCTCACTGAGTGATTCCAAGAGAGGAAACATAAAGCCCATAGCTATGTTTTGGGGAAAGTGCAATTAGGAACAAGTGAAGGGGCTGTGATACAGCTTGGAGGCAGACAGTGGCTTACTTTCAGGGTCCTAAGGTCACTCTCAGGACAAAAAAAGGTGGCCATATATGTCACTTTAAATGAAACTTAGGTGGATTTTGAATGGAGGAGCAGCTGTGATTAAGAGGGTTTTCCAGGTGTTGAGCTGGGGTTACTTATGGAGGGCACAATGTGATTCTGTGGGAGACCTCTCAGGAGTCAGGTTTCTGTTACAGTAACGAAAAAAACTTTCACAAGGGTAAGGGTTTCAGTTGCTGGTCTCAAAACCATGGGCCGAAAGACAGCAACTTGCAGGCATGATTGCACAGGGCTGAGTGAATGAAATATGAGGACACACTGACACCCAGGGAACCCAGGGAGAGAGAGAGGAGGTGGGATTAGCTGCCGTGAACAAGAAAAGAGTTTCAGAACCAGCCGGGCCCTGGCAGACTACAGCCTGCACCTACACTGAAGCCTGGCACTTGGCAGAGTCAACTTCACTCACCACTGCCCTGGACTCTTCAATCCACTGCTGGTCTCAGGCACTCCTTGTTATTGACCTTAAGCCTTGAGCAGACTCACTAGATCAAACCATACAAAGGTCACTCACACAAATAAGAGACTCCCTTATCCGGGCTGCCCCAAATAGCCCTATATCAGCTCTATAACTTCCCCCTGGTCCAGGGTCCACAACTCTTATGTTAACAGCATTGATTGCTAGTCTCACTCAAGGAAAAAGCTACTATGGGCAGAACTGTTCCAGTCAGCTAATAACCAGACAATTCAAAACAGGCTTGACACTCAGTGGGAGGGGAACAAATATCTCCTTGATGAATGAAAGAAAACAAAACAAACAAAACTTTCACTAACACAATGACATCTTGTTCTAGTACAGAAACTGTTGGATCATTAAACTGAGAGGGCTAGAAGATGGCTTAGCAGACAGAGCACATATGACTACACAGGACTCAAGTTCTGTTCCCAGCACTTTCATTAGACAGCTCACAAACAACTCTAACTCCAGTTCCAGGGACTCAAGACCTCTGACCTCAGTGGGCACATTTTATGTGCAAATATCCACACACATAATTTAATTTTTTTGGTTTTGGTTTGTTTGTTCTCTGTGTAGCCTTGCCTGTCCTGGACAGGCTTTGTAGACCAGGCTGGCCTCAAACTCACATTGATCCACCTGCCTCTGCTTCTCTAAATGCTGGGATTACAGGCATAAGCCACCACACCCCGCAATAATTAATCTTAAAAAAACAAACAAAACCCCCACAAATTTGATGAGCCCAGGTTTCACTGTTTGTTTCTGTTGTTCTGAGACATGGTTTCTCTAGGTAGTCTGGCTGTCCTGGAACTCACTCTGGGGAGCAGGCTGGCCTTGAACTCAGAGATCTGCCTGCCTTTGCCTCCAGAGTACTGGGATTAAGCTTGATTTGTTTTCATTAGTACTATTATTATTGGTTCTTTTTGAGACAGGATCTTCTACATAGCCCTGGCCGTTTGGCAACACTCAAAGAGATCCACCTCCTGTCTCCTGAGTGCCAGGATTAAAGACATCCACCACTATAACCAGCTCTTTCTTTTTTTAATTAAAAAATTTTTTTTTTATTTTCAAAACTAACTTTAGTATTTGTGTGTGTGTGATGTGTATGAGTACAGGCACACGTGAAAATCAGAAGTTAACTTTTGGGAGTCAGTTCTCACCTTCCACTGTGGATTAAACTCAGGTTATCAAACTTGTGCTGCAAAAGCCTTTACCCACAGTCATACAGCCAGACCTACTTTCCTTCTTTGAGACATTCTTACTATGTAGCCCAGCCTAGCCTTATTTTTATGATCCTCTTGTCTCTACCTTGAGTGCTCACATCACTGTAATACCATACCTGTAATACCAGAACTTGGGAGGCTAGGAAGGATGACCACTGGGAACTGAGGCCAATTCTATGCTATAAGAAAACAAAAACAGGAGCTGGAGAGATGGCTCAGAGGTTAAGAGCACTGGCTGTACTTCCAAAGGTCCTGAGTTCAATTCCCAGCAAACACATGGTGGCTCCCAATCATGTATAATGAGATCTGGTGCCCTCTTGGCATGCAGGCACACATGCAAGCAAGAATACTGCACAAATAATAAATAAAAGAAAACAAACACAAAACCTCACAGTGTGGTCTTTCCTAACTTCACCTCACTAAGCCTGTGTGGTCTCACTCTTGAAATAACACCTCACAGGGCTGGAGAGATGGCTCAGAGGTTAAGAGCATTGGCTGTTCAATTCCCAGCACCCCATGGCAGCACATAACTGTCTGTAATTCCATGTAATTCCAGTTCCAGGGCTGACACCCTCACAGACATACACATAGGCAGAACACCAATGCACATATAAGAATAAATTGTAAAACAAAAAAAAAAAAAAAAAAGAAAGAGCACCTCGCTAAGCCTGTATGGTCTCATTCTTGAATAAGGATGTTATTTGGCTCTGTGAGGACTGAAGTTCTAACTCTGCAGAGTCTGGATTTTCATTCCTTCCTGAAAGGCAATTTGCTTAAACTGACGGTCAGTACAGTAAACATGTGAGTTGACTCAAGGAGCTCCTTCAATCAGAACAGAGATAGGCAAATGGCAAAAAAGGAGGCAGGGTATGAAAGGGTCGCTGTAGAAGAAACAGCCTAGAGCCACAGAGGTTACTGAGGGGCGGAATGAAACCACTAAGATGTTGCAAATCAAGTTGGAGGTGTAGTGAGGACGCCTTCAAAGATGGACTAGTACATGGCAGGAGAAGAAGCCGCCCTGGGAGCAGCTGACTCTAGGACCTACATTCCTCACTTCACGTCCTCACAGATATTCAACGTCAACCACAGGCTCCCAATCTCACCTTCCCCAGTATCTTTGTCACAACGGACAGGGACTCAAGACCTAGACACCTAGAACTTACAGGTCTAGGGATCGGGAATGGCATTTCCTAGATTTCCTGAGACCTCAGTTTTACATCTCAGGGGGAGCCTGGATCTCTTTCTATTTATCTCCAGTCACTGTAGGAGCTTCCAGGCTGACGCTCTGGATAATGGTACCACGGCCACCCGACATGGGGATCCCCGATGCGGGAACCCTGTTGTTGCTAAGGGACAAAAACTTCATCAGTTCCGAGGTAAGAGGGCGTGGCGGAGACCTGTCTGTCACCACAGGTGAGGGCAAGGCCTTCGGAAGCTCTAACCCCGAAGGAGGCAAAGAGGGTCGCGTCCCCAGTACCCCGCGGCCCACCAGGCTGGCTCGCCCGCTCACCGCCTTCTCCAAGTGGCTGCGCGCCTGCTCGCTGTTCTTCGTGTGGTGGTAAAGCACGGAGCCGAGCTGCAGGTGCGTACGGGCCTCGATCCGCTGAGGCGGCTTGAAGGGGAACACGGCCTGCAGGCAATGGACGCACAAGCGGATCTTGGGCGGACTAGATGTTCGGAAGTGCTCGGCGAAACCCAGGAGAGCCAGATACCAAGACTCCGCTGCCTCGGCCTGCGCCGCCTGAGCCGCGGCCGCCTGCGCCGCCGCCGCCGCCTGCGCCGCCGCCGCCGCCTGTGCCGCCATCTTGGCCTGCACAACAACAAGCCGCCTCCACAGGGAGGCGGAAGCACCTCGAGGGGCGGGGCCTGGGGGTTGTCCTCCCGGCTCTCGCGAGAACTGCTGCGCAAGGTCTTCTGGGACTTACACTGTGTATTAGCAGTGGCTGTGACTGAGGAAGAATCTGAGGAGAGGACGACACCTCTGCATCATCGCGACTGAGAGTGATACACATTCATGAGTTGACGCCAGCTTGTCTGCGGAGAAGACGCCTGGTGTCCTAGAGAAGTTGGACGTGATTGACGGAGGAGGACTACATTTCCCTTCAGACCAAGCGCATTATAACAGAGCCTCCCTCCTCTCAGGTGGCGCCGGAGCATTGTGGGATTGGATGAGTCTCAAGATGGACAACCGGGATGTTGCAGGTAACATCCCCCGCCTTCCCTCCGGCGCCCGCCTGGTTTCTCGCGACTGCACGTTCCCCCCTTCACCCGCTTTTCTGTCGCGGTCCTGACACGCGGACTCCTTGCCTCAGCCCCTCGGCAGCCCACAGTAACGGCGTGTGCACCGCTTTCGTCTCCCGAGACCCCAGACTCGGGTTGCACTGGCCGCCCCCGCCCGGGGCTGAGGAGCACTCGGCGTCTGCACCAAAGGCCTAGGCGCCGAGTGGGACCCACGCGAGCTTTCCCAATGAACTGCTCTCAAGGCCGGCGCCACCCACAGAGGCTACCCCGAGACTGCCCTGCTTCCCCTCCGGGTTCCCTCCAGGTGGCAGCTCCCCTTCAGCTTGGGTCCTGCTTGAAAAATCTGCGTTTCAGAACTGCACCGGGCCGGCCAGGGCACAATTTCCGAACCCGTCTTTGACACGGGTTTGCCTGTCCCTATACCCCCAGGATGGGATGCATTCGTCCATTCACCATATGCTTCCACACTTCCTCCGCGCTAAGCACTTTGTGCTAAGCCTGTGTGTCAGTGCATTTGGGAGCAAATTTTGCAAAGACTAGTTCTGGTGACGTGAGGTCTGGGTTGGATGCTGCTCGTATGTTGAAGGTCAGGGAAGGCTTTAACAACCTAAAAAATATTTGTATGTATTTCTGTCTGTGGGTGTGAGTGCACGTGTGGGCGTGGGTAACCACGGAGGCCAGAAGAGAGTGTGGGATCCCCTAGAGCTGGAGTTAGAGTAAGCCACCTGGCTGTTTGCCGGTACCCCGGCTTGGATCCTCTGCAAGAGAAACAAGCACTCTTAACCTCAGAATCATCTCTCCAGCTCCACGGAAGGTCTTTTTTGAGCACAAGATGTTGGAAATGAGTAGATGCCCGCTATTCGTAGGCAGAGATTTCACCTGAGACTGGCTGGGCCTTGGAGTAGACTGAGATAGTTCCTTTGGAGATTGTCATGGAGATAATTAAGGGAGCCAACTCTGGTAGAGTCTGGAAGTCAGCTTTGCTTTCAACATTTAGATTTAAGGGCTGATGAGGTGTTTCAGTAGTTAATTAAAGTGCTTGTTGCCCAAGAATGAGGACCAGGCTCCCCATCTCCAGCATTCATATAAAAAAGCCAGTTATAATGTCGTGGGCCTGAAACCATAGCACTGTGGGCTGGAGACAGGTGGATTCCTGGGGCTAATTGGCAGCCTGTCCAGCTGAAAAAGTGACTTCAAGGTTCTGTAGATGCTCTGTCCCAAAATACTAGGCAGTGAGCCAGTGGTGTATGCCTTTAATTCCAACTTTTGATAAGAGGTAGGTGGATCTCTGAATTCAAGGCCAGCCAGGGCTATATACCCTGCCAC